>NC_133619.1:334288375-334360875 GCF_048593235.1 Sminthopsis crassicaudata | reverse complement strand
GGATTTGGGAGGACTTGAATTCAAATATGACCTCAGATATTTAACTTGTAATCCTCTTCTGACTCACTGATCAATATTCCTTTCTGGCTACCCTGGAAATCCCCTCCCATCTGCATCAAATTATTTGGCTTTCTGATTCCCAGTTTCTATAAACAACTTCCTTTTGTTAAAATATGCTTTAAGCCTTCTAATCCTCTGCCCTCCTCACTTGGACCTCTAAAACTTAGTACCTTTTATTCCTCAACCGTGTACCCCACTGACCTACCTCACCTACCTTCACCCCCTACCATGTAATTCATACATCTCAGCACCTTCTTCCTGACTCTTAAATTGGCCACTCCAGGATTGTTTGCTCTTGAAAACATTAGCATTCTTAAAACCCATTTAAAAATAAGTTTTATCAAAGCCTTTTAAAATATTGCAATTTTTCTGATGTATCGCATTCCCCCCACCTCACCACCTTCCCCATTGAACCTTCCAGAAACAAAACTTTCTGCTAATGCAACTGTGGCTTACTAAGGATGCAATATTCTGAATCTATACTCCTCTATCCTTTTTCTGAGAGGAGGAAATTGTGTTTTATCATCTGTCAAAAGTCACAATTACATTACAGCTGTTTCTGCTTTTCAGATAGAGATATATGCTTGTCCCGTCTACCTCTCTGTGGGCCCATTTGGGGTTTTCTTGGCAAAGATTCTGGAATGGTTTGCCATGTCCTTCTCTAGCTCCTTTTATAGATGAGGAAACTGGGACAAACATGATTAAGTGGCTTGCCCAGGTCCTCCGGCTAGTAAGCGTCGGAGGCCAGATTTGCACTCAGAAAGATGAATTTCTTGATTCCAAGTCTAGAACTTTATTCATTGTGCCATCCAGTGCCCAGAGATAATATGCACAGTCATATATTTTGGGGAACAAGGGAAGATTCTCTGCAGAATCATCACCCAACTTTCCATATCTTTTTTTTTCAGTTTACAAAATGCTTTTCTCACAAACAATTCTAGATTGATTTCAGCACTATCATTCCCATATTACTTGTCTGAGTCTCTCTTGTTGTAAATGGGCAGAAATGAGACTGCCTCTGGTCTCCAAGCTCAGTGCTCTTTCCAGTGGAAAGGTAATTTTTAAAAGCTAACTAGGCACACCATTCAATTGTGCCAAAGCAATCCATCCCAAGGTTCCATTCATTTCTAGACAATAGGACCCCAACAAAAACACAGGCATTAATTAGTATAGAAAAATGATATATGGTAATTTTAAAAATAGCTCAGAGGAAGGCTGAAGATAACAAAAATACTATACTGGAAACTCGGAAAGAATTTATGTCATGAAATAAAAAGCATAGGCACTATAACTGGAGGGAGGGCGGGAGGTGATGCTAACAAAATAGGGCCAGAAGATGTGTTTACTACTAGGAGGAATGATGCCCCAGTGAAGGCAAAACAAAAAGCTTTAGCACAGGTACAAAGTCAACATTCTTAAAATCACTCCAAAACCTTCCCCGCAAAAATCCAGAGCTAGAGGACCAGTGAGAATCCTGAGCAAATATAATCTCAGGGATGCAAAAGAGCTAAAAGAGAGACTCAGCATTTCAATTCTTCCTAGAAAGAATGTTCAGAAGCTATCTATACATCAGTTATGGAAGGGCAAAAGTCACACGGGGGTGGGGAGCAATCATGAATGGGTTGCAATCTGAACCGTTCCAGAGAACATCTATTGAAGAGATCACTAACCCCTTTGGGAAATACATCAACAGAAGGTAAGCTTCTGTGGTACAAGGACTACTTTGATCTAGAAGAACCAGGGTAGCCATTTCAGGATGGTGACTGGAGTGGGACTTGATGCTGGAGTTGGCTGGGTGGATTTGTTCTCAAATGTGGCTCATTCTTTCTCTCTCTCTGGTCTTCTCTCCATCCCCTTCTCTTCCAGGTGTCTTTAGTGGGCTTCCTATTCCTCTTGGGGCTGTACATCTCATCGCTGGCTTCCTGTATGGGGGGTCTATATGGAGCCCCCCGTATACTACAGTGCATTGCTCAAGAGAAAGTGATCCCAGCATTGACGTTTCTGGGGCATGGGGTGAGTCATGTACTTGGGCAAAAAGTTGACAGAGATGATGACTTCTCCAGAGAGGAACAATTCTGTGTGTGTGTCTTCGGTATTGGCCCCACATTGGAAGTTGAAAAGGGTCTTGGAAATCAACTGATTCACTCTTATTTTGTAGATGAGGAAACCAGAACCCAGAAGGCTATATAATTTCCTAGGGTTACAAAGGATATATAAGCAAAGCTGATATCTAAACCTTTGTTCTTCCAAATCCAACTCTTTCCAGTACTGCCTTGTGAATAAATAGTTCCTTCATCCCCAACACACACACATACTTTTTGGAAAAAGTTTCCAGATTATGTGAATCAATGATACTTTATACTGGAATGTGCTGGTGATTTCTCTCAGTTCCATTCACCAGCTGATTTATTCTGGGTTGACAGAAAACCACAGAGGAAATCCTTCCAAGAGTTTATATGGGAGTCAGAGAATTTAACTCCTACACTCCAGCCCACTTGTTATTGCAGCAAGTAAAAATATTTTTCTTTTCTTTTCTGATTACTGGATCAATCCTGATCTGGTTAGCACACGTCTTCACAGTTGTGGCCAACTCTGTCCCTTGGACAGATAGTGAGTGGACTAACAGTGCAAAGGGCATTGAACCTGGAGGCAGAAGGTCTGGCTTTGGGTCTTAATCCTGCTATTGCTTAGCTGCCTAATTTTGAGGAAGTCAGTTGATCTCTCTAGGTCTATAATTGGGGATAATTCAACTCCTGGGTTTCTTTGGGCAATCAAGTATCCCTAGGTAGACACTTTTCTTTCTGGATCTCAATTTCCTCATATGTAAGACGGGAGATGGGTGGAGGTGAGGGTGGTATCTATTATCTTTTCCAGCTCCAAATTTATGATCCTATTAAATTCTTGTCCACTTCCTCCAGTGCATCTTCCTTAGAGGTTTTCTCTTGCATGCTGGAAGCCTGACTCTAGCAATATGTAGCTTCTAGAAAAAAACTAGAAAAGTTTCATCCCATTATCTTCTCCAATAATGCATTTACTGGGTGACTTTCTTATTTCTTTCATAAAAGACATCATTGGTAATATTCTGCAGCCTCCTGACACCCACCATGCACCTAGATCAGAGAAAATAATATTCTATGTGACCATAAGTAGATTGTGATCATTGAAAACAGTGAACTATTTCCCAAAGGCAACTCAGTTCATCCTCTTTCTTCTATTCAGTTCTGGTCCTGGTTTATTATTCATCTGCAAGAACTGTCTAAGATATACACAAACACATATATACATACATATATGTGTATTTACATATACCCATACATACAATGCACATGTGTATGTGTATATTATGTACATATGTATTTGTGAATGTGTATGGAGGTGTGCTGGTAAATATGTAACATCAGTCTCTCTGAGGGAAAAACGTATGCAGGACACACTTTTAAGTTTAATAAACATTATTCACATTTTCTCCATCATTTTCTTAAGCCTAGACAATCCTTAAAACAACAAGTCAAGCTGCAATTTGTAGCATTTGCCAATTTCTGAGATGTAAATGCTCACAATAAAAATTTAACAAATGGCTTTCACGAATTGATATAAGCTGGCCCCAGCACATCTTTGTATATATATTATATAGTAATGGAAAAAAAACCAAACTATCCAATTCCATGTTAAAATTTATATAATTTTAAAAAATTAATATCCATTGGATTCTTCGTGTATTAAATGCTAGTTCAGTGTCTTTTGAAGAGCCACAGATTTCATTGAGGAGACCTAAGAGTATTCTGAGATTTCATAAAATCATCATGAAATTATCTGTAAAAAGTAACATCTGGAAAATCCCAGTATCAATGAGAAATGCCTGTTCTGCTTGAACTCTGTTCAGGACATCCCCCTGACAATAATTAACACTTTTCATGTGCCTGTTGTCCAACTCAACAGTTCCCAAACTGAGTACTTGCTACTTTTTATAATATCCACTCTATTGCTGGATTTCATTGTTTCTGTTTCTGCAACATCTTTTCTGCTTCTGTGACTGAAGGGATGATAGTTTCATCAGCAGAAATAGAGACTCTCAGAAGAAGGAGCTGTTGGGGGGAAAGGTAATGGGTTAAGTTTTGGATGTGTTGAGTTGGACTCATGATCAACATGGATATTAATCATTAGTATTGTTATCTTCATTACATAAATAAAGAAATTGATCTAAGAAATGACTGATATGCTCATGATCACAAAGGAAATCGGTGAAGAAGACAATATGCTGTGATACAGGAGCCACCTGCCAGTGGCTGCTGGAGGTCTAACTCAGACCTGTAGAATGGATCTCTTCATGTGAGAGGATGAGGGATGATACTAGGAGACTGAGAGGCAGTTGTGTTCTCTGACCTCTCTCCTCTTCCCTCTTGCCTCCAATTTATTTCTTTCCCAATCCACAAGCAACATCTGCACAAATAAAGGCTGCTTTGCAATTCTTTCAAGTGTTATGATTTACAGCTGTGAAGGCTCTCAGAGAATTGACCTGCCCCTTCACTTAAACATGGTCCTTAACATTAATCAATCAATTAACAAGCATTTATTAAGTGCTTGCTATGTTTTAGACATTGCTAGGGATACAAAAAAGAATCCCTTCCCTCAAAGAACTTACATTCTTTTTCTTTTTTTTTCCCATTCATTTAAAAAAGATTTTAAGTTCTAAATTTTCTCCCTTTCTCCCTCCCTAGAAAGATAAGAATTTATTTAAGATTATATATGTTTAAGCATGCAAAACATTTTCCATATTAGTCATGTTTTAAAAGAAGAAACAGACCAATAGGAAAAAAAGCCACGAAAAAGATAAAGAAAGTGAAAATAGTATACTTCAGTCTGCATTCAGAATCCATTAGAAGAACTTACATTCTGGTAGCATAAACAAACATGTGGAGCAGTTAAGTACTGCAGTGGATAGAGCACTGAGTCATCCAACACAGGGAAAAGGCAGTACAAGGGCAGAGATGGGAAATGGAGTGTCATGAATAAAAAAGAACAAGATGGCAGGATTGTAGAGTGTAAGGAGCCTGGAAAGATAGGCTGGTTCTAAGTTGTAAAAAGCTTTAAATGCCAAGTAGAGGAGCTTCTTGTTTATCCTCAAAATAATAGTTTACTAAGAAGGGGATGATTAGTCAGACCTTCATTTTAGGGAAATCACTTTGGCCACAGAGCAAAGGATGGATTGGAGTAGGGAGAAATTTAGGAGGAAGAGGGGAACAATTAAGTTCTTTCAGTGGTCAGTTTAAGACATGTTGGGGACCTAAACTAGGTCAGTGCCTTCGTGAGTAGAGAGAGAAGAGTATATGTGATAGATGTTGTGGAGATTCAAGTGATAATGTTTGGCACCTGAATGGCTAATTGGGATGAGAGATGAGAAGCATAGGATGATGGAAAAGTTGTAGACTTGGGTCATTAGAAGGATTTTGCTTCTCTCATAGTAATAGGAAAGTGGGGAGAAAGGGAGAAGATAGTGAATTCTCTTATGGGGATGTTGATGCTGAGTTATCTATCAGAAGTCTAGTTTGAAATATTTAAAAAGCAGTTGGTAATATAAGATTGGAGAAAGACTAGGACTGAATTAATTAATCAGCAAGTATTGATTAAGTGCTTAGAATGTGCCGGGCACTCTGGTAGTCTTTAGGGATACAACGTGCAAAGAATGAAATAATCTTTCCTAGAAATATGTAGATCTGGGAATCATTTGCAAAGAGATGATAATTGAACCCATGGGAGCTGATGAGCTCACCAAATGAAGGAGCATAGAGAGAAAATGTGTGGTCCACATTAATTAGATCACAGATCCATAGAAATCTTGTAATATTTTAAAAATTATTTTCTGGAATAAGTTTAAATTTGTCTGATTTGCCAAGCAGTTTTTAGCTATTGAATTCTTTGTGCTAGAGCTGGTTGCTAATGGTTACTGTTCAATGTTAATTTATATTCATAACTCAGTAAAAGTCTTGATGGGACTTGAGAGGAAGGATTTAGAGCAAATTAATAAATCAATTGAAACAAAAAAATCTTCTGATTAATGTAAAGATAGTCTAAAAATTTTGCTTATGCCAGCAGCATTACTCTGCTCTATAACAGATTGCTTTCTTTTGGTATTATGTGGATAGAGAGTCAGAAAGAAATAGGAGGAGAGAAATAGTTGAGATACTGTCTTTATTTCTCAGGCATTTACTTCCCATGCCGCAATATATATAAAGAGAGAAGTTTTGGAAAAAGACATAACATGTCCGTGTAGTATTTGTAGGCAGAGATAGGTTGGACTCTGTTACCTAAGAGAGCAAAGACATGAGCAAATGATGAAGAAATGATGTGCTACATCCTTGAAGCATCAGAACAGTAGACATGCTCTGATTAGGGATTATTTTGACTTAAAACTTTAGGATTCAGATGAATTCAAAGAAGTTTCTTCCAAAGCTTGGGAATAAGACCCAAATAATTTTAAATAGAGGAAATTATTAAAAAAAAAATCAATGGGATAGGACCAAAAAAAGAGATAGGGAGCATTATGAAATGTAAATTGAATGCTTTTGAATATATATTAAATTTAGAAAGGGTTTTCACAAACAAAACCAATGCAACCAGAATTAGAAGGAAAGCAGAAAAATGGGGCAGCCAGAATTTACCACAATTATTTCTAATAAAGGCTTCATTTCTCAAATATATAGGGAACTGAGAAAATTTGTTAAGAATGATTTGTATTCCCCAATTGACAAATAGCCAAATGATATGAACAGGCAGTTTTCAGATCAAGAAATCAAAGCCATCTATAGTCATATGAAAAAAAGGCTTTAAATAATTATTGATTAGAGAAAAGCAAATTAAAACAAGTCTTAAGTACCACCTCATACTTATCAGACTGGCTAACACAGCAAAAAAAGAAAATGATAAATGTTGGAGGGGATGGGGGAAAAGTGGGATTCTAATGCACTCTCAGTGGAGTTGTGAACTGATTCAACCATTTTGGAGAGCAATTTGTGATATATTACTGTGCTATAAGAAATTACAAGCAGCATAACCTCAGAAAAAACTGGAAAGATTAGCATAAATTGATGCTGAGTGAAGTGGGTAGAACCAGAACAGTGTATACAGTATCAGCAATATTGTATGATAATCAACTGTGAATGACTTAGCTATTCTCAGCGCAGTCTCAGAGGACTCATGATGAAAACTAGGAGTCTGATTATAGACTGAAGTATAATCTCTCTCTCTTTTTCTGCTTCCTTCCTTCCTTCCCTCCTTCCCTCCTTCCTTCCTTCCCTCCTTCCCTCCTTCCTTCCATCCCTCCTTCCCTTTTTCCTTTCTTCACTCCTTCCCTCCCTCCTTCCTTTCTTCCTTTCTCTCCTTCCTTCCTTCTTTCCTTCCTTCCTTCCTTCCTTCCTTCCTTCCTTCCTTCCTTCCTTCCTTCCTTCCTTCCTTCCTTCCTTCCCTTCTTCCCTCCTTCCTTTCTTCCTTCCTTCCTTCCCTCCTTCCTTCCCTTCTTCCCTCCTTTCCTCCTTCCCTTCTTCCTTCCTTCCCTCATTCCCTCCTTCCTTTCTCCTTTCTTTCTTTCTTTCCTTCCTTCCTTCCTTCCCTTCTTCCTTTCTTCTTTCCCTTCTTCCTTCCTTCCTTTCTTCCTTCCTTCCCTCCTTCCCTCCCTCTTTCCTTCCTTCCTTCCTTCCTTCCTTTTCTCCCTCCTTCCTTACCATCTTCCTTACCTCCATCCTTACTTCCCTCCCTCCTTCCTTCCCTTCCTCTTTCCCTCCTTCCTTCCTTCTTTTCTTCCTTCCTTCCTTCCTTCCTTCCTGCCTTCCTTAGTTTTTTTCTAGTTTTCTTCCACAAAATGACTAATATGGAAATATATTTTTATATGATACACATATATAACCTTTATCAGATTGTTTACCATTTAATGGAAGGAAGAGGGAAGGAAGAAAATTTGGAATTCAGAGTTTATTTTTAAATGTTAAAATTGTTTTATAATTGAAGGAAAATATTATTTTAAAAAATGGGAAATACTTTACAGGTTCAGATTTTACCCCAAATCCTTTTATAACTAATTTTTCATTATGTTTAGATCTGTTAGAATTCGGTTGTTCTAAATCTAGTTGAGTAGATATTAATCTGCCATCTTAGTTAGCCATGTGTATGGGAAACTTGCCTGTTTGGACCATAAGGCCATCACCAAAATAATACCACTCATTTGCTGGCATATTACTAACTTAAAAACTGTTGAATGATCTCTTTGTACTTTCTAATCTAAAAGAGTACAAAAAAAGATCCCAGTCATCTTGACTTCATTAGTCAACAGTTTCATTGAAGGCTCATGAAACATTAGGACAATAAATAATCTTAAGAAATCATGTGATCTAGCTTCATCATTTTGCAAATGGGAAAACTGATCAGAACAAATATGAATATACATTCCTACTGTAGGAAATGCAAGTACATTAGTAGTTCACATTTATTGTTTCTTTTTCCTCTCTACCAGGTAAGGTGAAAAGGCACTGTTCAGATTAGAACTTCTAAATGGGTCCAACTCACATGCAAGTCAAGACATTACCCTTATGATTGGTCTTCCATGAGAACCTCGATGAGTCCAATTGGTTATTGGTCCTCCATGAGAACAAGGGATGGGTAACAACAACAAATGGGTCATATTTCTGTAATGAGTTCTTATTCTCCTCAATTTTCCCATTTGTAATAAGGGAAGGATAATTATTTTCCTTCTATATCTCCTAAGATTTTATCAGGAAAGAAGATTTGGGTGAAATAAAAATGTGGTAGAAATATGTTTCTCTTTTGCATTAATTCAATTTCCTAAAAGCTTATCAAATGCCTTCTATGTGCATGGCACTGTAGATATTGGGGATAGAAAGACAAAAAATTGCCCTCAGGAAGCTTATATTCCTTTGAGGACTGCAATGTACACAGATAAGTAAATACAAAAGAGATCCTATTACTAGGCATAAAGGAAAGCATACTAATCCTGATGTTAGAGAACCTGGTTTTGAGTTCCTTTTTAGATGTAGATGATGACCCCTGAAGCCATGGGTGAATGACTAAACTTCTCTGGGTCTCAGTTTCCTCATCTATTAATGAGATGATTAGATTACATGACCTCTGAGTTCCTTCCCAGCTCTAGATCTATAATCTTACAATAGTGACAGGAGCTTGAGCATAGAAAATTTCTGGTTGAATAAATTCCTTCTATAAATTCATATCAGCATTATATCTACAAGTTACAGTCTAAGAGAGTTCTCAGAAATACTGAGAAGTTAGCTCTACTCAGAATCACATAGTCAGTATGTATCAGAGGCAGGACTTAAGTCCAAGTCTTATTGATTCCTATCTGCTATACCATACAGCCTCTATAATTCTATACTACAAAGCAATTTCAAGAGGGAGGAAACTAGAGGAACCAAGAGAGGGGTGTCCTGTAGGAGGTAACACCTGAAATGTGATTAGATTCTTCTTCTTGTTGCAGAGAGGATGCAATAAAACACCTGTGGCTGCCATTTGCTTAACCAGCCTGGTAACCATGGCATTCATCTTCGTGGGTCAAGTCAATGTTCTGGCTCCTATTGTCACCATCAACTTCATGCTTACTTATATTGCTATAGATTATTCTTACTTCTCCTTGTCTATGAGTCACTGCAACCTCAACCAGAGGCTTGATATGGGAAGGAAGGAAAGCTCTAGGGCTTCTTGTTCTGAGCACTTGGTGCTGGACAAAGGGCCCAGCTATGGCTCTGAAAGCACCTTCCAGGCCAGCCCTGAGGGCACCTTATTGGAGTTCACCAAAGACATGGATCAGCTTTTGCACCTCACCAAGTTCAGCCAGAATGGCCCTAGTAAAGGAGAGAGGGATGGGATCAAGGAGAGGAAGAAGGTGAAACACCAAAAAGCAACTAAGGAAATTCTCCAGGAGAGCTTCCTCTTGGACCTCAACTCCCCTGCTTTTCCATCCTCTCCCACATACTCTGGAATGGGGACTGTCTCTTCCTCAGAGGAATGGGAACATCATTCCACTCAGCAGAATTTCTTGGGAGAAGGGAGCGTGTGCTCATCCCGGACTAAGAAGGACCATAAAGACCACTTGACTTGTGAAAGTCAGCAGCCTCTTGGACCTGGAAGACAAGGTAAGATTTTTAGAGAGGGATTTGGACCTCCCCTTCTGGAGCAGTTTCTGTTCCTACTAAGCAGCTTTGCTTTGTTCAGGTGCACCTGACGCCAGGTTTAATAATGCTTTTGTGTCATGATCACTAACACCTTCCTTTGGAGGGGAAAGCATTCATAAGGACCTTCATTGTTTTAGTGCTCTAGAACTAAAACCACCACAATAACAAAAACAACTCAGGACATTTAACCCAGCACACTAGCTTTTGAGGTGAGGAGCAGGTCTGGGAGAAGTGATTAGCCCATAGTCACACAACAAGAGTAAGTATAGAGGCAGGATTTGAATTCCAGTCATCTGATTGTACGGTTAATGTTCTTACCATGGTGACAAGTTCTTTTGGAAGATGAGCAGGTTGAGGAGAAAAGGGGTTATAGTGGAGACTCTTTGAGAGGCAGACAGAGACAGACAGTTTGTTTAGTCATGTTTCAGTCGAATCCTACCCTTTATGGCCCCATTTGAGGTATTGGCAAAGACCCTGGAGTGATTTGCCATTTGCAGAATTAAGTGACTTGCTCAGGATCACACAGCTCAGTGTTCTAGCCACTGGAGTGACTCTTTTGTTAAATCTACAATTAAATACAAACTCTTCTGTTTGGCATTTAAAACCCCTAACAACCTAGTTCCATTCTCTTTTGGGGGCCTTATCACACATTGTTCTCCTTTATGTTTTCTCACTGGATTATACTTTTTTTCCATCAAAAATAGAATTTTTGGTGAACTAACTGCTAACTAGGCCCTAATTATAGTATTTTAGGAATTGATGCAGAATTTAGAGCAAGATTTAAAGAAACAAAAATATCTCTAGTGCAATTCAGTAGTTTTAATATTTTTAAAACCATTATTTTATCTAATCTTTGTCTTCTTTCAGAACTGAACAGAGCATGAATTTTTAGTTCATTTTGAGCCTTTTCTTAAATAATATATTTATTATATATAAATAATCTGCCCATCTGATGTTATTGAGGCATACTTTAGGGACTGAAGGTTTCAGGGCTGCTTGAGTTTACCCTTTCCTATAGATAGCTTTTCTCCAGCCTTTGATTTGTTTTACTCCAACAGACAAAATATTAATTTGACAACCTTAAATTTCTCATGGAAAGATGACATGCCTTTCCAAGTTTTCCTTGGATTCTCATGACAAAGTACAATTTAAAAAAAATTATCTACACACACATACACATATATATATATGTGTGTATTTGAATGTATACAAACATATGTGTAAACACATATGCATATATAAATACACGCATGTTTTGTGTGTATTATATATCTTATATATTATTTTATGTATATGTGTATTATATGCATGTATATTGTCAACAAACTTACAAAAACATTATGACCTTTTCCTTAGTAACAATTTTTCTGACAGTTAGGCAGGTAGTGTTACTAACCAAGCCTAATCTTTCCCTTCCATCAGATAACTTTAAATGAGCATGCAGGCAGCATACATTTGGTTTCTTTATCAACCTCTGCCAGTCTCATATGTTTTATGCCCTGCTGCTTCTGTTGCAGACCTCTTCCTTTGAAAGACATCAAAACAAAACACATATTTAAAAGATATTTCAATGTAACATAACAAAGTTTTACAATAGACAAAAAAGGTTATTTCTCTGTGTCAATTGACAAGCTTAGAGAGAAAAAAAAATCCAGTTCCATAGGCTTTCCACATCTCTGAGCAAGTTGATTTGATCAGACTTATCTCAGATGCCCAGGGTCTCACCTGGATACCTATTCAGGAATCAGGGAAGAGGGGAAGAAACTGTTATCCTTCAAACATATATCTTTTGATTTCTGTCACAGTTAATTAGCAAGTAAAATAAATTCTTAAAGACTTTGGTTTGAATAAGCCCATAATAAATAAATAATGAAAATTATATTAAAGTTGTACATCATTCTTTGCATATTAATCAGCATGAAAAAAAGTTGGGAATAAGAAATAGTAGGATTATGGAAATATACTTTGTTGCGTTCTTAGTGGAGCTTTGAAATCCCAGTCTGGATTTCAATTTGAATTATATAAATGCCCAAAAGTCTGTACCTAGTAACCAAGAAATGCCACCGTTGATCATATATACCCAAAGGAAGTCAGAGAGAAAGAAAGGACCAATATATATGAAAATGTTGAAAGAAGAAAGAAATATTCTTTTTAATAGAAAAGAACTATAAAAAAGTGAGTGTCTGATGATTGAAGAATAGCAAATGAAATTATGGTATGTGAATGTAATTAAATCTTATACAGGTAGAAATTATGAATATGAGGGAATGAGAAACATGGAAAGATTTGGATGAATTGATGCAAAGCTAATAAACAGAACTAACAGATCAATAAGTATAATAACAAAGATAATGAAAATGAAAATCACTTAAAGGAAGTTGAACTCTGAGTAATGGAAAAAGCCAGTGAAGGTCCCAAAGAAGAGGTAATGAGCCATACCCCCTTCTTCCCCTTGGAGAGGTAGGACACTAACATAGAAACATTGTCAGATAATGTTGGTTTATCAGATGTTTTTGATGAATTATTTTTCTTTGTTACAAAATATTTTTGAATTGGAAGAAAAGGATGGGAAATGATTGGAATGCAGAGATTAAAAAGCATCAACAAAATATAATTAAATTTTAAAATATTTTGGAAATTGAGCCCATACCAGATCATGAAAATCCTCTTCAAAAACTTCTGCTATATCCTTAGTAGATGGAATCAGAAGATCATGGTTTAGAGATGGACACCAGAGGTCAGATAATCTAATTTTTACACACAAGAAAAGTGAGGACCAGAGAGATCAAGTCACTTTCTTGATTACATAGGCAGGAAGCATCAGCAGTAGAATTTGAACTCAAGTTCTCTTGATTTTAGAGTCAAAATTCTTTCTACTGGATCATATTGGATTCCTGAGGGTCTTTCCCTTCCAGATTATTTTTTTTAAAGTAGATAAATTTTGAAGGTTTTTTTTTTCCTCATTTCTTACCTAGCCTTAATCACTGGTTGAATTTTGCCTTAGACAAACTGAGAACTGGGAAAAACCTTAGCTTAAAAAGGTCAAGGTGTCCCACTGCAATCAGGGCCAGCTCTAGTTGTCCTGATTTATGTCTTGCCACTGGCCCCAAATGGCTCTGGAGGGGAAAGTGAGGCTGGTAACTTTGCACAGCACTCCTCCCTTAAATCCAGTTCATTTGCAGGTAATGGAATCACTTCTCTTATATCATTGGTCCTCTTGGAGAACAAAAGACAAACATGGGGACCAGGTACTTAGGCAAAGGCATTTAGTCTAGTGGGGAAAACCAAGGATACAGAAAATGAGGGCTTTGAGCTAAGAAACTTAGTTTATAGTCCCAACTCTGCCATTAACTAAAAGATTTTGACAAGGTTAAGATGTCTCTGTATTATGATTTTTTCCTTTGGGATGTGTGTGTGTGTGTGTGTGTGTGTGTGTGTGTGTGTGTGTGTGTGTGTGTGAGAGAGAGAGAGAGAGAGAGAGAGAGCCAGAGACAGAGAGAGACAGAGAGAGAGAGAGGGAGAGAGAGAGAGAGAGAGAGAGAGAGAGAGAGAGAGAGAGAGAGAGAGGGAGAGAGAGAGAGAGACAGAGACAGAGAGAGAGAAACAGAGAGAGAGAAACAGAGAGAGAGAAACAGAGAGAGAGAAAGAGATAGAGAGAAACACAGAGAGAGAAACAGAGAGAGAGAGAGAGGAAGAGAGAGAAACAGAGAGAGAGAGAAAGAAAGAGACAGAGAGAAAGAGGAAGAGGGAGAGGGAGAGAAGAGAGGAGAGAGGAGAGAGGAAGGGAAGGGGGAAGGAGGGAGGAAGGGAACAAGAGGGACAGAGAGGAAACAGAGACAGAAGCAAAGAATTAGGTGGGAATTAGGAAATAGATTAACAGAGGGGAGAAAGTTTCAGGGAGAGGGAGGGAAGGAGAAAGGGAAAGGAGAGGAGAGAATTTCTTCATTTGTTACATGAGAATTAAGAGTGTAAATGAGATAACAAATGCCAATGCACTTTGAAAAGTTATCAGTGCCACAGAGATGTCTATCATTTGTTGAGGGATTCATGAAGTAGAGGACTAGGGAATGAAACATCTCTTAAATAAGATTTGTAGGTTTCCATTAACCAGGTTCCTCCTGTCTTGAAAGTTACAGATTGCTGAGAATAAAACCTTCTAGAATAAGAAATGGGAGAGGGCATGTAGGGAGTAGTCATAGGAGCTGCTGTGAACTTTCCACTGGCTTTAAACATTTCCAAATGATTATAATGACATTAATAGGATCATAGTATGGTGATCCAAGAGGAACTTCAGAGATTCATCTTACAGAAAAGAAAACTTAGCCCTAGCTACATTAATATTGAATGCTTAATGAGTGCATGGATGAGTAAGAGCTGGTATTTGCTTTTCTCATTTTCCCATAACAAGGTCATGCATGTCAGGCTGTGTGCCTGGTGGATAGAGTTCTGACCTTCAGATTCTAGCTCTAACACTGACACACTAGCTCTGTGACCACAGCAAGTCACTTAATCGCTTGTGGAACTGGGTAAGTGTTTAAGATGATCCGTTATAGGAGAACTGTAGATTTATATTGGAGGAGGGAATTTCCACATTGAGAACAGATGAACTTACAGGTCTCTCCACGGAAAAAAACGTGTAGCTAATAAGTAAGACAACTGTCCCTAGAATTTAGACCTGCCATTCCACATGTTTTTTCACTATATCAAACTATTCTTATGCATTTGTCAGTACCAAGAACATAATGTTTACGGCCTCATTCATATAAAGTGACATTTCTTAGCCCAGTGAGGAAGAAAAGGACTTAGACTTCAGTACTCTTCCCCTAAACATCCTAAATCAGAGTGATGTTGCTTTTGGAAAGAAGTGTTACAAAGCTTTTAGCACAAAAAACAAACTACCCTGGGATTATTGAGTGATTTTTGACTGAAGTTTCTAAAGTAGACTTATTAATTCCTATTCTATACCTTTGAAAAGATCTAAAAAGGTCTGGAAAAGGGAGAGAAATTTACCAATGCAATATTGTCTGATGAGAAGAGGAGGTGGGGTTTGTAGCTTGTACTGAACCTGGGAGAAGGGTGGAGGAGCTTGCTTGTAAAAATAGAAGAGGGCTTGGTAACCTAACACAATTGAACTCAGGATTGGGTTTGTCCTCTCTCCAGATTCTTTCCCAAAGCTCAGTTTCCAGGAACAGGATGTCAAGAGGAGACCAGTTTCCTTCTACACTCAATTGTGCAACCCGTGGGTCTCCCTGTTTGGGGTGAGTAACTGTACATTGACCTCATTTGGCCCTGGGGTCCAGATCAGGATGTAAGGGGGTGGGGTTCCACGAATCCAGGCCTAAATGAAAGGCAAGGGAGCCTTCCCCCTCTCTC
The DNA here is from genome assembly GCF_048593235.1 of Sminthopsis crassicaudata. Lineage (NCBI taxonomy): Eukaryota > Metazoa > Chordata > Mammalia > Dasyuromorphia > Dasyuridae > Sminthopsis > Sminthopsis crassicaudata. Next base: position 334,345,249 of record NC_133619.1, on the reverse strand, counting down.
ATCATTCTTACTGTTATTAGTTCCCAGGAACACAATTTGTCAGACTGTCATATTATAATTTAGATGAGCTTCAGCAGGGCCATATTGCAAGCAGATTGTTATTATTGTTGTTATTAATTAGAAGGAGAAAGAGTATAAGTATGTGCACAGCTATGGAAGTTAAAATTTCATTGGGCTTCAGTTTTCTCATTTGTTAAAAAAAAAAAAAAGGTTGTTCATGAACTGGGCTAAAGGTATGGGTAGCATTTCTATAGAAAAGAAGTAAAGTTGTTTTAATAAGCGGTTCTGTGTCTTGCATATAATTGGCCCTTAATAAATGTTTATTTGATTATTGTTAGCTTCATTGAGTTGAAATTATTGGCCTGAAAAAAAAAAAAAAGAAATTATTGACCTAAATGAAGAGTTTTCATCAAGGGGCTATTTCATTATACAAGCTTTCACTTCCACCTTTACTATCCATAGAGTTTGGACAAATGGGCCATTACTTAAGACAACAGGACTGAGGCTTCCTTGTCATGTGGGATCCCATAGGATTATTTGTTCACAGCACCATGCATTGCTTACCAACAGGCCGTCGGGTCCCTCACCATCATGTTTGTGATTCAATGGATCTATGCTTTGGTTGACATAGGAGTTGCTGTCGTTCTTTATTTCTACATAGGCCAAGTCAGCCCTGGCCTTCACCCTGGTAAGTAGGCACCCTTCTGCCTTTTTTCTTCTACCAGGTATTTTTAACTTGGCATTCATGAAATTAGTTTTTTTTAAACACTTTGATAACTATTTCAATATATTTGGTTTCTTTTGTAATCCTGTATGTTTTATTTTATGCATTTAAAAACGTTCTGCTAAGAGGTCCACAGGCTACCCCAAACTGCCAAAAAGGGGACTTTGACACGGAAAAAGTTAAGAACCTCCAATGTAATTTAGAAGTCCTTCATTAAAAAGGGCTTGTGAATATTTAATAGACCTCATACTCATTAGTTCATTTAATTGGAACATAGGTGCAAAAAAGATCCCTTGACTCGGGTGCAGTTAGTTGCAGGTTAGAAATTTCTAGGAATCCACAGCAAACCAGTAAAATGGAAAATTGAGTGGAAAAAAGTTTCCATCTAAAGGATCACAAACTAAAATCTGCAAGAATAATAGGAACAATATTATACATATATATATATATATATATATGTATGTACGTATGTATGTATGTATGTATGTATGTATGTAAAAAAAAAGCAGGGAGGCTGTTTGAGAAGCAGCCTTGGCCACAGGAAGTAAGAACTCCAGGGAGAAATCTGGACAAGGTATAGACAGCCATAAGAAAGGAACCTAATTTGGAAAAGTCCTTTGTCTCCCATCTTTTGGGAGCTTTTGCAGGCTTCCTGTGGAGGCAGGAACCAGTTCCACTCTTGGCTACCTTGGGATTTGCCAAGTAGAAATAAGTAATAGTCCTCCACTATAGGAAGAGTAGGGACTGAAGAGATGGTGAGGGGGTGTGAAGAACAGATTGGTTTCTGCAAGAGGCCAACAGCCCAGATTTCAGCTAAGCCTTTGAATGATTAAGTCACTTGATTTCATACCCCCCCAAATGTTCTTCAAACTCAAGTGGTCCTGTCAACACCCATCACACGTATGTCAGATAGGGTCATACATGTCCCCATTTACAGGTGATTGAGTCAGCAGGGCCAATCTGGGACCATGTGGGAGGTCATTTGTTATTTGTGGCTGAGTACTTTTACCTCTGGAAGCAAAAAAGGCTCCAGTTTCCAGGTACCAGCTTGAGTTTGGACAAAATGTTCCCTGCATTTTTTTGGTTTCCTTAGCTTTAGCATATTTATTTTCATTTTTGCTCTTAAACTCTCTGACTGGCAACAGACTTGATTGATTGGCCCCAGATTATTTGAAGAGCTAGAAGATATTAACTTACTGTGTCCCATGAGCACTCCAAGGGGCATAAAGACAGGTATTTGAGCAATCCCATGTTCTCGGAGAGCTCTTGAGCATATAACATATCAGCTCCTGCTATCTACCTGGAACTTCCGCACCTGGAAATATTGTAAAAAACTGGTGATAATAAACTTCTTCCTCATCACACAGAAGGTAAATTCTGTCCCTAACGAGCCAGACCTGTCCTGATTTGAATTTCACTAACATTTGCTATGATGATCTCACCTTGACCCCAAGCTATATTTTAAAGTTCTCACCCATCATTATTGATGATATTTTGTTATAAAGAATATATTATGTGGAATAGTCTCAATTCAGAGAAGGAGCAGGGCTTTATCTGAATACTCAGAGACTGGCAAGTTACAGGCCTGGGAGAGGATGTGGGAGGCAATATATAACCAGCACATTCCAGAACTGATAGAGAGCTCCACTGATTATTGCCACTAATCTACGGACTTGAGGTCTGGGAGACCTTGAGATTGAGGCATTCTGGGAATAGGAATATTGGAACACAAGGCAAAGTGTCTCTATGAATTATTATTATTTTTTTACAATAATAGGACTGGCTTTAGACTGAAGTGATCTTGTCTCATTCAGAACCCCCTGAGACCAGTATCAAGGATGTAGTCTTTGACCATAGGATAAATTTTATCTTATCCCAAAGCTAACTGGCCCATTAAAGGAACCATGCTCATGAGATGATACCTATGGAAACATTCACTAGAAGAAAGACATTAAGAAGACCCTTTTCAACAAACCAATGATTCCAGAATTCAAAATGAAGTTAATGGGGCAAAGCACTAAATCTTTTGGAGCATAATTATGGGGATAACATAATTATTTTTAATCAAGCAGTAAAGACATTAGTTAAATAATAAAATAAAATCTCATTGACTCAGAGGGTTTGTGGGAGGAAGCTAATGAGAAGTGGTGAGTCGTCTGATTATAGAGTACTTTTTAATTGAAAAACTTTTAATTATGAACAATAATTCAGTGTCACCAAAGGCATTTTATCTAGAAGTCCTTAGGGAATCTTCCTTAGCATATAGAGTGGTTTAAAAATTAGCATTACAATTATTAGTATATCAGTGGTGCTTCCTAATGTTCCAAGAAGCAGTATTTTTCTCCAGTATTTTAAATATCCTAGTCCACCCCAAGTCTTTCCCCAACAATCTTTATGTTTATTAGTATTAACTTAGATAATCCTATTTTTAAATTAGCAATTTATTTTTTGCATTAAATAGTATTTCAATTTTTCCAGTTACATGTAAATATAGTTTTTAATACTCATTTTTGTAAGATTTTGAGTTCTAAATTTTCCTCCTTCTCTCTCATCCCACCTCCCTTCCCAAGACAGAAAGCAATCTGTTACAGGCTATAGATGTGTAATCATGTTAAAAAAACATTTCCATATTAGTCATGTTGTAAAAGGGAAAAACTACAAAAAGAAACAAAAATTTAAGAAGTAAAAATAGTATGCTCCAATCTGCATTCAGACTCCATCAGTTCTTTCTCTGGATGTGCATGGCATTTTCCATGCCAAGGCTTTTGGAATAGTGTTAGATGATTATATTACTGAGAAGAACCAAGTTAATCATAGTTGACCATCACACAATGTTACTGTTACTGTATACAATGTTCTCCTGGTTCTGCTAACTTCACTCAGGATCAGTTCATATAAGTCTTTCCAGATTTTTCTGAAATCTGCCAGCTCATCATTTCTTATAGAACAATTATTTCATTACATTAATATACTACAACTTATTCAGTCATTCCCCAATTGATGGGTATCCCCTCAATTTCTAATTCTTTGCCACCACAAAAGCGATGCTATAAATATTTTTGTACATGTGGATCCTTTCCCCTTTTTTATAATCTCTTTGAGATACAGATTTAGTAGCAGTATTGCAGGATCAAAGGGTTTGCACAATTTTATAACATTTGGACAAAATTCCAAATTGTTCTTCAGAATGATTGGATCAATTCACAACTCTACTAATAATACATTAGTGTCTCAGTTTTCCCACCTCTCCTCCAACATTTATTACTTTCTTTTTCTGTCATATTAGCTAATCTGATAGGTATAAGGTAGCACCTCATAGTTGTTTTAATTTGCATTAGAGAACCCTATTTTTAAAAGGTAGTTCAGAGGTAAATTTTAATTCTGACCCTTTTTAAATTGCAAAAATCACTGAAATCATAATTAGTAAAAGTTTACTGCACCTTAGATTTATCCAACAAATTTACTCTGAAGACTTTAACACAGAAATGACAATCTTTATAGTTATGTATGTTATTGCTAAATTCTAAAATGAACTAATTTCCACTTTAAGCAAAAGTATTTGATAGATACCAAAAATGATACCTGTAAGACATACTATGATCATATTTTAGGTCAACATCAACCAAATAGCTAAAATAAGTTGAACTTTGCCAGCTATCTTTCTGAATTCTAGACAGCAACTATTAACTTCCTGAACAGATATTGAAGGTTGATTGGTGAATTTACATAATTTCAAGACTATCCAAATAATTAATCTTAATATCAGCTTTAGACTTCAGCTTTGAGATAGGAATGAATGAATAAATAATCCAGACACTATACAAAGCCCTGAGAATGCAAACACAAAAGTGAGATACACTTGCCTATGATTGCCAGGGAATAGAATTATAATCTGGAGAGCCATAGGGATGGTGATTTGGTCCTTAGGGAAGTAAGTTGATTTCCCCTTTCTAGAAACCATACCAGTATGATTTTTGTTACCATAGTAAAAGGTGGAAAGGATAAATAATGTGAATACAAAAAGAAGCTATATAATGTACATACAGATCCCACCATTATAAGGCTTAAAGATTGTTTTGTAAAGGATTAGTGAAAATTGTCATTTATACTTTCCCAGCCTTTTTACTTCTCTTCCTACCATCCATTTTTCATTTTTATAAACCTTTAAAGACTTCACACACAACACATGCACACATACACATTTTAATTTTGAAAAGCAGGTTTTTCTTGATTTTTGGATCATCACCCTACTGAGTTAAAGCTTACAGGAAAATTCCCAGAAATTTCTTACATTTCTTAAATCTTACAACCCACCTTTGACACACAGTAGGTTCTTAATAAATGCCAGTTGACTGGCTTGTAATAGAGGTTAAAATGATGTAGGGTATTTTGATAACTTGGGTGGTTAACCACAAAGAACTTTTGTCAAAACTCTGCTTGTATCTGTCTATCTGTCTGACTCTGCAGGAGCTGCTTCCAATTTTAGCCTTTTCAGATGGATGAAGTCTCTTCTTATTCCCTCATTCAGGTTGGTATAAAATTTTAGTATTTCTGCTATGGGTAGATGGCATTTCTGGGTTCTGGGATGCAGAGAAATTGCCCCCATCCAAGTCGGACTTGGATGTGAATCAGGATAAGTGAATTTGACCTTTGATAGCCTATTAAGGGATTCAGGATTTTTTTCTCTCTTTATTTCCTCTATCCTTCCTTCTTCTAGTTTTTTAAATTTTGTTTTGCCTTGGCAAATGCAATATACTGCTTCTACCTGAAGGTTTCCAATCTAGGTATAGGGACAGAGTGCCAATGTCTCTCTCCTCAGAAGCCACCATCCTGAGACTCCTAGGATGTTGGTTGAAAATCTTGAAAGTCAATGTAGTCTAGCCCTGTACTCCTCTTTATTATCCTCCACCTTTTTTTTTTTTGAGACTGGATCCCTCTCTCTTGCCCAGGCTATAAATGCAATGATGGCCCACAGCCCTGTTCCTAGGGAGTTTCAGCAAAACCTTTTAACTTGCTCTGTTTTTCTGTCCTGTATTAATTTACTCCTCCTTAGGCAGCCTAGTAGCCTCTCCTCCCCTCTGCATCTCCCCAGCTCCTAGCTGTTCACCATATTGGTGCTAGACTTAATGTGGACACCAGCTTGTCTTCAGCTGTACTATAGCTCAGAACTCCCAAACTCAATTGATCCACTAGCTTCAGCAGGTGTAAGCTTTAGGAGCAGGGATTATAAGCCTGCTCCCTTATGCCCACCTCCCTTCATTTTATAGTGATAGAACTCAAGCCACATTACATAGTTATCAGTCATCAAGAAAAACAGCTTATATTAAGCCTCTACATACATACATACATATGTGGCACATAGCAAGAGTTTAACAAACATTTATTGAATTCAATCCAGTTGCATGTGGGTCCTTGCTGACTGATTTATCTGGAGAATGATTAAGTAAAGACTCTGCCCTATGAATATTTATAGTCTAAACACCAGCTTCTTAAATTGTGGTTCATGGCCCCATATGGGGTTTTGTAATTGAATATAGGGGTTGCAAAATTATGAATAATTATTAATAAATGTTTGCTTTGCCTACCTATTTTACAAACCTATATACTTGGGGTCATGTAAAAATTTCTTGCGTGAAAAGGAGTCACATGTGGAAAAAGTTCAAGAAGCTCTTATTTAGAGTATACTAACAGGGACACACTTGGGTAGCCAAACATTTGATCTTATGGGAAAAGAAACATAGCCATCAGAAAGAAAGCAGGAAATCAAAATAAACAGAGAAGTGCTAGAATCCTTAAGTCTTCAGTTATTGTCAAATCATTGCCTGGAGGCAATCTATAAAGATCTGTGTGACTCTAGACAAGTCATTGGAGAAGAAAATGGCAAAACGTTCCAGTATCTTTGCCAAGAAAACCCCCATGGACAGTGTAGTCCACAGGATCCCAGAAAGTCAGACATGACTAATCAATTGAAGAATAATCATAGCAGACTGTTGAAGGTATACTGGGGATGGTAGTCAGGCGTACTTATTGGAGTTGATGTGACAATCCCTCATAAACCATGGAAGCTCCATTGCCAGACTAGATTGGATAAGGAAGAGGAGCCAACATTTTTCTGATTCATTTAAGAAGACTCATGGGGAGGTGAGCTTTCAGGAATATTTTACATTCTTTTTATCCTTTCTTACTCCCCAGAAGGCAAGGTACCACAAATCCTCTTTTTGCAAAACTGGAGCTCCAACTAATGATTCCTGCTCTCTTTCTTGTAACCAAAGAGAAATCAAAGCTTCAAGCTTAGGCTCACTTAAGCAGAGCTTGATCGATCTATCTATCTACCTACCTATCTATCTATCTATCTATCTATCTATCTATCTATCTATACATATATATGTGCATATATATATGTATATGTATATACACACATATTTATATACATATATTTTAACACAGTAAACTATTTTAATAATAGTGACACAAAAGTTTGTAATTAATAAAAGGCTAATGCTTTATATAAGTCATGAAATAAAACTATGGAAACGATAGTGATAGCTAAAGGAGATAAAGATATGGTAAGAAATCAAGGAAAGTAATACCAATATTTTTTGACATTTGAATTTTCACCATTTTGAATAGACTGGATTTGAATTAACTGGAAAGATATAGTGACAGAGCTGGAAAGGATTTTACACATAATATTTTCAATGTAGAAACTTAGGATATCGAGAAAGAAAGGAAGACTGAGGTCAGTATGAAGAAAGTGGTAGAACTGGAGATGGGGAGAGAAGGAAAAGATGTGTAACAAATAAACCACTATTTGTTTGAAAATGGGAGAATTTAGAATTGCTTTCCAGTCAAAACACAATTTTAGGCTCTGTAGAACATGAATTACCAACATAAAGTAACTTCCACCAACCCTTTTCCACATCTTAGTTCTGAGAGAGATGGCATTGGATATATTAGAAATGCATTGTAGGTAGATGATATCCACAAATTTCAAAGGCAGAAATGGGGCAGGGCTTAACTTCTTTCAGTTTCATTCTAGATTTTATATATAATATCTCCCTTGTAATGACCCAGAAAGGCATAATTTTATATAATGAGGTTATTCTTAGAAATGACCATCACCTGTGGTTGAAATAGAACTCAGCATCAAGATCCAAGATCTTACATTCCCCCTGTATTCTGAAATGGTGACTCTAGCCATATCCACATCAATCTGCTAGCTTTTCAGCGACTGTCCTAGAATTGCTTTTTTGTGTATATACAGGGAGGAGGATAGCGATCAAAAAGGAGATCTGCCTACAACTGGAATAATCTCTCTTTAGTTCCCCAATGCACTGGTGGCTTTCAAACTTCCTTGAAGCAAAGCAATCCTGACTGCTCCATCTCAGAGTGATAGATCTTTCACTGAATAATTCCAGGAGGTGGCGGATAGAAGCCACTTGTTTCTAAGAATTTTATAATTCTCATCAGGAGTTAGAAGTGAGGATCACAATCTCCATTTTTGGAGATACCATTAAAAGCAAGCCATCCTATCTTGTATTCTTAAAAGCTGTGCAGATGAGATTTCTTAACCTATTGTTTTACTTGTAAAGTGTTTTATTTGTGTGTATGTGAGAGAGAGACAGAGACAGAGAGAGCACACTTTATATATTGACTGGTATGACCTTTGTTATCAGTTCACAATTTACTTTTTAAATATTGTGATAGGAATACTTGGAGATGACAGGCAACACTTGTAAGAGGTTTCTTCATCCTCAAGATACCCTGTACCTGAAATGTAGTTAATTTCTCAATAGGTGGCAATGATTCTTCAGACTCATAGAACTACAAAAGATACATTTTTGTGAATTAGTAAATATTTTTTCTTCCAATGCCTTGAATCTAGAACCACATATTTTTATGTTTTTGTCAGACATATGATTATTTATTGGAACAGTATGCCTCAAGAACATTATTAAGCAGTGAAATGGAAAATTCTTACGGGCAAGCTTTTGAACAAAGGAAGGAAACAAACATTTATTTATTAGAGGTAGCTAGGTGGCTTACTGGAGAGGGCACTGAGTCTGGAATCACGAGCATCCAAGTTCAAATCCATCTTCAGATACTAGATATGTGATTCTTGGCAAATCACTTAAGCCTTCATCCCCTGGTGAAGGAAATGGCAAACCATTCCAGTACCTTTGCCAAGAAAATTCCTTTTTTTATAGATTACCCATCTATAAAAATGGAGAAAGAATTGACTCCCCACTCTGCCTGCCTGCCTTATGAAGTGGAGAATCAAATGAAATTGCCTTATGAGAATCAAAGTAAAGGCGAAATAAGTGCTTTGTAAACTATACAGATGAAAGGAATTATGATTTGGTATCTTGAGTACAGTAGGTAGATATTCAAACACTGCTTATTGAATAAACCAACAAAGAAACAAAAAGTGACAAGATGAATGAGAAGGTAAATGGGCTTTTTAGACCAAGAAGCTCTAAATTTATTTGACTATAAGCACTCAGAATTTCTAATGTCCCCTAATGGACCCTTTTAATCAAAGTTACAGACTTATCAGAGTTAGGATAAGCTGACAAAGGAAAAAATTAGTTAGAAAGATATTAGATTGCACATTAGGTGTTTGTGACTAGTAGATGGTGCTGAATTCAAATTCAGCCTCGGATCCACTCTCTTCATTGGGCTGTCCTGTCTCCCCCAGGGTTCCACGAGGACAGCTCCTGTGACTGCCTCTTGAACACTAATCAAAGGGCAAGCACAAATTTTTTTGGCCTGTTTTATTCTGTTCTTCCTCTTTTTACTTGTGTCAAAGGACAAAGAAAAAGAAAGGATTATATAAAGGCCTCTGTTTGGGTTCTCTCTAATCAAAAGGATATAGTTTTTCTTCTTTTTTCCTCTTAAGTAAAAGGCAAATAGCATTGTTCCTTGTTCTTTTCTGCCAGGAGCTGCTAGATGGGTAGAACCTGATTTTTCCATACAATAGCACCCCTTTTTTAATATTGTGATAGGAATACCTGGAGATGACAGGCAGCAGTTCCCAGATATATAAATTCAGAAACAGCTCAAATCTCTGTAAAAGAATGCTTTAAATAAGGTTTTGTGATAATTAGTTTTTAAAATTTTTTTGTTTTGGTAAATAACTCCCCTCAACGATATGGAAACTTCTGTCTCCCTTGGAGGTTTTGGCAAGCCTTCTAATATAGAAATAGCACCTTTGTCTTTAGGTAACTGAGTCTGACCATTCCAATATTTCTTTAATATTCTTGACTGATTGTGTGCTTCTTTTGGTCCTCTTATTGAAGGAGACTGCAGTCTCCTCAGAAGCAGATTATTTTGACACCATCCTTGGCCAAGGTTGACATGGAGATGACTCAGCTCACCAAGGAGAATGCAGACTTTGCCTCTCGGGACCGGTACCACCATTCCTCTCTTGTGAGCAGGGAAGAGCTGATAAATAAGTTCTAGGAGCTGCCAGAGACAGAAACCTTTATTTCCAGGAAGCTATCCAATGGGATAGTGGACCCACACCCTAAAACCGTGGTGGGACTAGTCCCATTCCATGTGAAAGTGCCTCCCAGCTTCCCCACTGATAAGGACTTGGACTACTGGAGGAACGATAGAAGAATCTGCATTTTGAGAACTGCCAGCCAAGAAGAACCAAAAGACATGATCCCCAGCTTTGAGAAGATGGTATACTCAGAGAACTTAGCAAATCTTGTGGGTTTTTTGTTTGTTTGTTTTTGTTTTTTTAAGTGAATATCCTTTAAATTAAAGAGTTTAAACGGCCTGGAATTATTTTATGGTTTCTACAATCTTGAAAACATTTGTGTCTCTGGCCTCCAGGGTATTTATTGGCAGATGTTTTATGGAGTGAATGAGGTGAGGGAACCAGGATAAGGTTGAATTCTGCTGGGAGCTTGGGAGTGTAATTGCCCTACGGAAGGTAGAGCAGTGTTTCAACTTTAGAGATGAAAATGGAGGGATGAAGGAAGGAAGGAGGAATGGGCTGCGACCATGGCTTCTATAGATCCAACATGGCACCTGTATTAATTAATTATGTTGCCATTTCAGAAATATATTGTATTGCTCCCAACATAACTTCTATAGTAATAATAATTAATATTTATTTTTACATAACAAACACCTAATAGTTTATAAAGAATTTTCATGTACATTATTTTATCATCTTTACTCCTCAATAACATTTTGACATAATATAGTACAATAAAAAGAGTATTGACTTTGTCAAGAGTCAAAAGACCTGGGTTCAAATCCTACCTGCTGAACACTACCTGTATGACATTGGGCCTCCTTTTCATTAATTGTAAAATGAGCAGCTTGACTAGATGGCCTCTGAGGTCTCTTCCAACTCTAAACGTGTGATCCTCTGAGACATATGTATGTATATATATATATATGTATATATATGTATATATATACGGTCATCTCTTAAAACTTTCCTATTGAAAATATAATTTTTTATTTTCTAGGTAGCAGTTGTCAGGGGTTCTGATTCTTTATAGAAGAATAGTTTGGAGAAAGTAGTTAAGAGTCTCACTGTACCCATGTACATGTGGACAGAAATGGCAGGTCCACTGTCCTGACCAAGGGAGGTCCTTCCAGATCCAATGTTCTATGACCTAGGGATCTATGGTGAATGTTAATTCTGTTAAATTGTTAAATTCTGCAGAAGGGAAATATTGAGAATCTCTGATATTTGGAGGTCCAAGGACTATCAGACTCCTGGATTCAGAAAATCAGCAGCAGAAGTGCCAGGTATATGACATATATACAATCACAGACACACATATATATATGTAATAAATATTTCGAATGATATATATATATATTATATATGATAGATTTATGATAAGAGGGGATATATATGAAATGTGATATATTCATATGTGTGAGAGATATGCTAAATATATAATATATGTGATAAATATATCATATGATAAGATACCAAGATACCTTGGGGTTTATGGATTAGGACCACACTTTAAATCTAAATCACTCTTCATCTCATTGATTAGCCAGCAATGTCCCAATCCAAGCCCCACGTCGTCAGTGTTTGGGCCCTGATTAACTCTTAGTGAACATAAATAGCAGTTGTTTCTGTTTTGGTCAGAAACCCTGAGGGTCTTCCCTTCCCAGATTGATTTGTTTGGACTCCAAAAAAGAAGCCATTCTCTGTCCCATGGCTTACTGAGCCCTAATTACTGATTGGCTGTTGCCTCAGTCAAACTGAGACCTGGTAAAGACCATAGCTTAAAAAAGCCAGGGTTTCCCATTGCATTTCCAAGGTATGTACACTTCCTAGAGGAGGGAGATATTTTCCCCCTCTTTCCTCACAGTCCCCCCCCCCCCTGTCTTTTGTTATCGGCATTAGAAGTGCAAAGATCTTTAATAAATCATTCCTTGTTTGCGATAGACAGAGCTGAAAACCATCACTCCTTATCAGGAATGTGTCATTGCCAAGGTCAGAGAGAGCAGCCATTTGGATAATAGCAGCTGCCTCTCACCTACCCTGCAAAGTGCTTTACAGACACATTTGAGCCCTCTAACCACCCTGTGATTTCAGTGCTGTGGTATCAGGAATAGGGACTGAACCTGTGATTGTATGAGTACAGGGAACTCCCAGGTGCAGGGGCTTTCTCTCATTGTAGATCAGTGACGAGTTCAGCAGCTAAATTAAGTCTAATAAAGCTGCCTACAGAACTGAGAGGTTAAATATGATTAGAGTCAGGAAGCCAGTTTGTGTCAAAGGCAGTATAGAATCAATGTCTTTAACTTTGAGGTCAGTTCTTTATTCATAGTGCCTCTTAATAGGCAATATTGGGCTGCTAAATAATATTGTGGAGAGACTGCTAGACCTGCAATCAGGAAAACCTGAGTTCAAATTCAGCCTCATCACTTACTAGTTGACCAAGTCATTTACTTCTGTTTACCTTAGTTTCCTCATCTGTAAAACGAGCTGGGGAAGGAAATAGCAAACCATTCCAGCATCTTTGCCAAGAAAACCCCAAATGGGTTCACAGAGAATCAAACATCAACAATAATGAAATAGGTAATGTCACTATTTTAAAAATAAGAGAACTGAAGTTGGGAGAGGTTAAGAGTGAACTAGAATCACCTCTAGATAATGTCTAAGCCAGACTGTGAGTCTGATATAACCAGGCTGTGACCTCAACCATTTCTCTTTATTGACCCCATGAAATTTGTTTGGCCTTTGTCCTTAAAATTCTTCCCTCAGATAACTCCCTACCTTTCCTTAATACTTAGGAATTTTTCCTTTAAAAACCAACTAAGTTAATCCACCCTTCAGTTACTTTAGAACAGCAATATATATATTTTTGAACAAAACCACCAAATTTTTCATTTACCTCTTTCCCTGAGGGTCGATTCTGCATGCAGGTGGCAAGGAGAAAGGATCAGACAGGAATTTCCTCAAACAGCAGTGGAACCTACAGGATAATCAGCATGGTTTGTAGTTTTCTACAGGGAAAAAGAAACAGCAATAATCTCTATCTCTTAGATGCTCTGTTGACTGACTTAATATTGTGGCTATAGATGTTCCCTCCACAATATGTTTACTTTGTGCAGGAGATCCCATCATAAGATAGCTGGGAAGAAAAGTTGCCCCTCCCTGCTCCCCCAAAAAGAAGGAAACAAAATTTAGAAGCAGAAATAAATGTCTCTTTCAGGATCTGGGTTTAAGCTCTTGACTGTTATGAGCATACTTTTCTAAAGAGAGAAATTCTGCGTAGGATTATAGGTCAGAGGAGCATAGATTTAGAGCCAGAAGAAAACCTGGAGGTCGTTGAGTTCAACTCTTTTATTTTATAAATGGGGAAACTGAGACCCAGAGAGATTAAGTGATTTGTCCAGGGTCACACAGCCCAGAAGTATCTGAGATAGGCTTTAAATCTATGTCTTTGTAACTCAGAGTCCAGTGCTCTATCTTCTATATCACAGTTCTTCAAAAGAGGAAACAAAGCAGATGGCAAGAAAATTTCTTAATAATAATAATTTTAAAGCCTTGAATAATAACAAATTTAATAAAAGTAAACCTCCTAGGGTAACTACTTTGATAGGGAGAGCACTTCATTTATATGAATATCTATATATTTTTTAAAGAAAATCCATCTTATTTCTGTGTAGTCATAACTTATATGCCTATATTACTTTCTAATTGTTTAACGTGCTATAGTCCTTCTTTCCAAGTAGACTGCAAACCTCTTGAGGACATACACTTGAAAGGGAATAATTCTCCAATCCCTGCTTGATTGCTTGAGGCTGATCACCAAGAAAGAATCCCAGGTACCTCTCCAGTTTAATAAGGATTTTACACATGCATGGCATGAATTGTATGGACAAATGGCTAACCAGGGAGCAGTTGGGCACTGCTACAACCTCCAGGTTGGGCAAAAGAATCCAGCCCATCAGCAACCTTAGGAATAGCCAATGGCACATCCTGTGAGATGATTGACATTGAATACCCATGGAGCCAAAGGTGATTATCTTTCCAGCAGTGGGCAAATTGGAGTTCAGAATGAATATGCAGGAATTCTCAGGTGAGGACCAAGCAAGAGGAAGAAAGTCTACATCTTTCTATCCAAGATCATCAAAGAGACATTTATTTCTGCTCCTGAATTTTTGTTTCTTTCTTCTTTTGGGGAACAGGGAGGGGTAAATTTTCCTCCAACTTTTTTTTTTTATGATGAAATCCTTTCCATAAAGTAACCTCTCCCAACCATCCTCAGTTCTCTTCTTTTTAAAGAAACCATTGGTTCCAAGTAAGTTGGTGAATCAACCATAGTTTTCCATTTTGGGGAACTCAAGTATAGCAAGAGGAAACACATCCTTTGGGATGACACCATCAAAACAGCATGAGTTTGTTTTGGCTTTGAGAGAAGGAAGAACATGGGTGGGAGCTCATTTCTGGTGCCCAGCCCATCTCTGCACTTTGAATAGTTAAGGTTTCCCATAAGCCACAAACAGCACGCTGGTTATAGTGCGGAACACAAAGGACTCGGACCCTGTTCCATGCATCACCGTATTGCTGTCCCATACCCTTCTAACTTTAGGTCAGTGTTCAGTGTCAGACATTCTCAGGAGCAAAATGAGAGGAGGGCTGGGCAAGTTAGGCAGTGTCTTGGAGCAAATACACAGAGGATGCTTTGTGAATGATACCTTAATACTCTTTATAAATAGCCATATTTTTTCTCCAGATAACTCCATTTTCCAGGCTACATGGACCTTTTATTTTGTGATATGCCAAATTGTTTGTGTTAGTGCAGAGACAACGTATAAACATCTTGTCTCTGCTCTCCTGTAAATTACTGTTATTTAGACCAACGAACTTGAATACTTTGCTCCAAAAACTGCTTGGGTATTCTAAAACATCTCCTGTGCCATCCTAATCCCAGCTGCTACTTTTTGTTACAACAATAATGTCTCTTGGAAACGACACCACCTGACATAAGGTGATTGGAAGGTGTTGTGACCAGGAAGAGACTTGGTCAAGATCAGTAAGTTTGTAGGCAGAAGCCTCAGTTCTGCCTCTGAAGATATCACCTGATGGAAAGCATGTCCTCATTAGTTCTACATTGAGATGATAGATGGCATCTCTTTAATGGGGTATGGAAGAAAAATTATCTTTAATTTGGGTAGCTATTCACCCATTGATAACTTGTTGAGGATGTTTGAATCAAGACTGTATTAGCTTTAATGATGGCTCTAAACTTACCCTTGGACTTGAGGCTAAATGAGGTAGCCCAGCAGGGCTATCAAAACTCCAGAGAGAGAACTGAGAATAGACACAGGCCAAAGAGTAGACTGATCCTCTTATCCAAATAACCCTCCCTTTGGGAATCACTAGTTCCCAATGATGTCACAACAATGCAAGACTGAACCTCCTGAGGAGAGCTATGGACTCCATCAAGATCCTGACTCCAGCTTTCTGGAGAGACAATGAGCAAATACATGGTCTTGGGTCTAGAAAAACAGCATGGAACTGAACTGTGGCAATGGAATAGGTTTAGATTTATTCTAGAGCATGGAACTGAACTGTGATATGAAGGAGCAAACCTGGACTTTGCCATCCATTGCTACTCTGAGTCATGAAGACTGAGTAGCTCTGACAGGAAAGGGCTGACTCTCTAGACACCACATGGGAAATACTTCATTTTGGAGCAACTCTACACCTTAGGGTTGTCAATAAAAACTTTTGTTGTCATTTAGTTATTTTTCAGTCATGTCTGACCCCATTTGAAGATTTCTTAGCAAAGATATTGGAGTGGTTTGCCATTTCTTTCTCAACTAATTTTACAGATTAAGAAACTGAGGCAGACAGGATTAAGTAACTTATCCAGGGTCACACAGCTAATAAATGTTTGAAGCTAGACAATTTGAACTTAGGAAGATGAGTCTTCTTAACTCCAGACCCAGAAATCTGTCCAGAATGGAGAACTGTAAAGAGGGGAAGAGAGAAAACATTCAGTAAAGGGGGGGAAGAGAGGAAAACATTCCGCAGAAGGTAAGAAGTTGACTTTTTAGCAACCACAAGAGCAGCACCTATAGGAATTTGTAAGTCACTTCATCCCCCTGAGAGAGAAGGAGGTATATGGGATGGATGAAACAGGAGATGGAAAATAGGAGGTAAAGAAATAAGGACAGAGCTTCCTCTCTCTAGCCCTCGGTGTCTATATGTACATATTCATATGTATACAAGTATGTATATGTATACAAATATACAAACACACAGAGAAGCACCCACATGCAGAAGAAGGAAAAAAAGATACAGAGCTGAAAAGAGATATGAAAGAAAAGTGAAAACAAAAATGAGACAAAATGACTCCAAAAAAATGCTGAAATAGTAAGGTGAAGACTTATACAGAGACATTAAGAGCCAGTGGGGAAAGGACTCTGGGAGAGTCCCCAAATCTACTGATGTGTTCCTGTCATATCCTGTTCTTTATTTGGACTGTGGGACTTAGTAAGTTAACACTGCCTGTTGTTACTGCCCTTTGAAATTCAGATGAGATCTTCCAAGATTTAAAACAGACCTTTCCTCGCAGAGAAATTGGTTTTCTGCTTTTTTTTTTTTTAATTTAGATGTTTATTTTTAAAATAAAAGTTTATTTTTTTCACGTTATTCTAAAGATTTTCCATGTGTGTGTAGTGAAGAATGACTTAGGTTTTAGAAATTTGCTTTTGAAGCTTAAAGCTATTGGGATAATTTCCTAGCAATACTTGAAAGCTTCCCCCTCTCCCATGTCATTCAAATACTTTCTGATTGCCATATTCTTGTTGCTGTCTCATTCCAAAATACTTGGAAGTTAAATCTTGAAATCAGTACTTAGGATACTTTGTTCCAAATCAAATCCAATTCATTTTTTCCTTAAGTGAGACTAATAAGGAGAAACAAAACAAAAAAGTTAAGAGTTCAGTCCCAAATTTTTATTTCTGAGTGAATTTTGTATCCCTTTTGTATCTAATTTTGCTGGAACCCGCCTAATTTTTGTTTATTTTGTTTTAATTTAAAAGGTGAACTCCCAGTGTGATGGTTAAATAAATGCTTTTAGTCCTTGCTTCTGGGAAGGCTGAGGTTGAAGGATCACTTGAGTTTGTGAATTCTGTGTTCAAGCCATTTCTGAGCCACCATCAGTTTGATGAGTCCTCGGGAGCAGAGGGCTACCAAACTGCCTAAAAGGAAGGAAACTAGCCCTGATTGGAAAAATAGAGTAATTTCAAGGTTTCAATGGATATTATACTTTGAGCCTGGGTCAGATAGGGAAACCCAAATTTAAAAAAAAATTTAAATAATGAAATTTAAATTAAAAATAAAGTATCAAAATATCACTGATGTCTTTAGTGTCTCAGTTCTGTAACCATAATCGTATCAAATTAGAATTGTCTCAAGATCCCGTTGGACAACAATATCCAATATGTCGTGTATAGGGATATCATTATAACAAGTCTTTTATCCAAGAGGAAAACTGATCAGTCAGTCTTGTCTGTTCTTTACCATTGGGTAGCAAGTGTTCACAGCCACTTTTGGGGAGAAATGAAAATACAACCTATGCACAAATATATATATACATATAAAGGTAAATTTATTGATAGACATTTGCAGTGACAAATGATTGGGCTGGGAACAGTGAGATTAAGAACATGACTAGTGGTTCTCCAGAGCTTTCCTCTGGAAGAGACATGCTTTCTGGTCTGTGGTGTTACCATGTTCTATATGAGCACCAAATCAAGAGATTCTGAATCTTTTTTGTGTCATGAACCCCTTTAGCAGTCACCCTATACTTCTTCTCTTCGAGAAGAGTGAAGAGTCCATGGACCCTTCCCAGAATAACCTTAATGGCATAACATGAAATACACCAGATTACAAACAAAATCACTTATATTGGTTTCCCCATTTAAAAACTTATGTACTAAATATTAACCTACTTATAACAAAGCACAACATGTGGGTCCAACTCATAGGATAATAATGAAAGCAATGATGAGACTTCTCAGCTTTCCCCTTAAAAGCAGAAAAAGTTCCATCTTCCATGTATAATGTTGTTTCCTCATCAGTATTTTTCTCCATCTAACCTTGGGCTCTTCAACATTTTAAGTGCTGGGGATACAAGATGTTTGCTTTGGATCCCATAGAGCTGTTTTAGTATTAAAGTTGGAGAGAGCAAAGAAAGGAAGAAAACAAAAAAGATAGTTTCGGAGGAACTGAGCTTATCTCAAGGTCTTACACTAACTAGTGTTGGCGAAACATTCTTATCTGCCTATTCCCAGAACCAAGGGGGCACACACCCTTCTATCTAGACAGCCATTGGGAATTTGGACAGGGGCCTCCTGGCTAAGAAGCATATACCTTAGGTTATAAAAAGTTAGAGAAATAAATGATATGATTTTATGCTTTTTGCCACAAATGCCAAACAAACTTGGATGTATGCCTTGGTTGAAGGTATTTTGTATCACTTTTTCCCCACATAAAGTGGTGAAAGTGGAATTAAAATGATCTAAAAGCAAAGGATATCAATAATGTTTTAAAAAATCAGTTCAACGTTATGGAAAATTTTTGTTCTGTAAGAAATGACCAGCAGAATGATTTCAGAAAGGCCTGGAGAGACTTACATGAACTGATGCTGAGTGAAATGAGCAGGACCAGGAGATCGTTGTATACTTCAACAACAATACTATATGATGATCAATTCTGATGGATGTGGTCATTTTCAATAATGAGATGAACCAAATCAGTTCCAATAGAGAAGTAATGAACTGAACCAGCTACACCCAGCAAAAGAACTCTGGGAGATGACTATGAACCACTACATAGAATTCCCAATCCCTCTGTTTTTGTCCACCTGCATTTTGGATTTCCTTCACAAGCTAATTGTACACTATTTCAAAGTCTGATTCTTCTTGTACAGCAAAACAACTGTATGAATATGTATACATATATTATATTTAACATATACTTTTAACATATTTAACATGTATTGGTCTACCTGCCATTTAGGGAAAGGGATGGGGGAAGGAGGGGAAAAATTAGAACAAAAGATTTGGCAATTGTCAATGCTGAAAAATTACCCATGCGTATATCTGGTAAATAAAAAGCTATAATAAAAAAAAGAGAAAAAAATCAATTCAATACAACATTTAATAGAGAAGCTGTGTGGTATCATAAAAAGAAGGTTGTATTTGGAATTAGAAGTTCTGAATTCAAGTTCCTCCCTCCCCCCTCCTCTCCCTTGCTCAAGTCTGCTATTTACCACATGGTCAAGTTATTAGACTTCCCTTCTACCTCAGTCTCCTTATTTATAAAATGAGAGGACTTGAACTGGCTGATCACCTGGTTCCCATCCTGCTCTAAATCTATGTTCTTAATTTTTTCTAGACTGGAAATACAAAAGCAAAATAAGATGGATTCTCTGCCCTCAAGGAACTATTTATTATTGCTGTTTATTTGTTTCAATCCTGTCTGACTCTTCATGACCTCATTTGAGGTTTTCTTAGCAAACATACTGGAATGGTTTACTGTTTCCTTTTCCACCCCATTTTATAGATGAGGAACTGAGGCAAACTGGATTAAGTGAGTTGATCAGGGTCACACAACTAGGAAGTATCTGAGGCTTGATTTGAACTCAGGGTTTTCTGACTCTATCCACTACACTACCTAGGTACACAAATTACACATTTTCCCTATGCATATATAAACTAATGTCCACGGATCCTCTGTTGAGGAACCTGAACAATTTCAGTTGCATCTCCATTGGGACCCTATAGGGTTCCTTTTCATTTATTTTAAGAATAGGTCAAGATTTGATGATCCCCAGGGTTGATGAAGTATGAGAGAATGAAGGTGAGGCTAGGGGAGGGGCAATCTGCTTTCTTGGCACAGGGCCCTGGTACCTAGTGGTCTGGCATGCTAGGAATTTGCCGGGCCTGCTATGGAAAGGGTGTTCCAGTCTGGGAAGACTTGGCAGAATAGACTTACTTAATCAGGCTCCTGTCCAACCTGGAAAATGTTCCTGACTCATTGGTGTTTACTGCATTTAACAGATTTATATCAGAAGAAATGTTCTTTGGAATGGTCCGCAGAGATGGGCAGACAAGACGCAAGGGAGGTCATCCCAGGATCCACTTTAACCAATGCCAATTGGAGCTCAGAACTGCTATATGTGACCAGTAGGCCCATAGCCAAGGTCTGAGCAATCCTTCCTCCCTGGATGGAATCCTAGCTCAAGCCTGTGGCTGTTCCAGAGGGCCTGGGGATTTAAACTCTCATCTTGGTCCTCCAGGAAAACCAATGGTAAGCATTATGGAGGGGGAAATAAGAATTTTGATCTAAAACTTGGAAAGAGTGGTCCAATTGAGCCTGAAATGATGTTCACTTTGGGTCTTAAAAAGGAACCTTGTCTTTGTTCTAGATAGAACAGAAAAGAGAGAGGCTGGCTTATTTCTTCAGTTCTTTTGACAAAATGCAAAGGCACTCTGGATGTCCTGATTTTCCCTTTCCCAGAATTCTCCAAACAAAGATCAAATGATTATATTGGGGATATTGTGGATATGATTCTTAATCAATTTATTAAATGCCTACTCTTGTGCATGGAATAGGAGATACAAAGACAAAAATATGAGTCTTCTTTCAAGGAGCTTACATTTTAAAAGGATAAACATCATGTGTTAATTATATGTATTGCTGTATTATTGTTATTCAATCGTATCCAATTCTTTATGACTCCATCTAAGGTTTTCTTTGCAAAGATACTGGGGTGGTTTACCATTTCCTTCTCCAGCTCATTTTACAGATGAGGAAACTGAGGTACACAGGATTAAGTAACTTGCCCAAGATCACACAGGTAGGAAGTGTCTGAGGTTGGATTTAAATTCATGAAGATGAATTTTCCTGACTTCAGGCCTGGTATTCTCTCCACAGTGTCACTCATCTGTCTTCTTATATGTATATGTATATGTATATGTATATGTATATGTATATGTATATGTATATGTATATGTATATGTATATGTATATGTATATGTATATGTATATGTATATTCTGTAATTTTTAGGGGCAAAATACTAGTTAGGTGGGCAGGAATCAGGGAAGGCTTCATGTGGGAAATGGTACTGGAGCTGAAACCAATTGGTGAGGTATGGGTTGGACTTCATGGCCTTCTAGAAGTTCCTTACAGATCTATAATAATAACAATAGTAGACTTTTATACACTTTACAAATATTGATTCATTGGACCCTTGTAACAACCTTGGCAGATAGGTGCTATTATTGTCCTCACTTTACAGATGAGAAAACAGAGGTAAACAGGGTTAAATGACTTGCTCAGGATCACACAGCTAGGAAGTATTTGAGGCAAGAATTTAATTCAGGTTCTCTTAGACTCTAGGCCTAGCATTCTATTAACTGTTCTCTGTTCATCTGTACTCTGATCCTGCCTTTGGTAATCTTTAAATT
Organism: Sminthopsis crassicaudata; assembly: GCF_048593235.1. Lineage (NCBI taxonomy): Eukaryota > Metazoa > Chordata > Mammalia > Dasyuromorphia > Dasyuridae > Sminthopsis > Sminthopsis crassicaudata. The sequence continues at coordinate 334,323,541 of NC_133619.1, read as the reverse complement.
TTAATTCAGCAGTCTTTTTAAAAATTTAGTTTACAAAATTTTTAATTTAGGTAATCTTTAATATTTGTTAAAAGTGAATTATTATTTTAAAACTACAAAGACATTTTCTTTCCTAAAGATAAAAATAGGAATATTGAAAGGGAACTGACATAAAATTCTTCCTGCTCTCTGGGGGCTCCTTTCCCCATATATGCATGGCATGGGGAAGATTTGTCTCCAACTTTTGGAATGGATCAGAAGCCTCTGTACCATTCAGAGGATGGTCTGAGGGAATCCTGTTGTTTGGCTTGGACCTGGATGTTCCAAGATAACAGGGGAATGTTGGTGGACGTGATCTACTCCTCCTTCAGAAACCTTCCTCTCCTTAATTGACACCACCCAGTTCTAATCACCACACATTCCCTTGGCATATGGTACATATTTCACACCAGTTTCATTCTTACTCGATTTGTCTGGGATTCCTGACTTCAGGCTCAGCATTCTATCTGCTCTGCCACTTTGTAACCTTATAATCCTCTTATAATAAAAATAATTTGTATTTACATATTCAGTGCTTAGCACTATATCTGGCATACAGTATATGTTTAATACATCCTTGTTGCCTGATTGATATGGCTCTTTAAAATTTACAAAGCACTTCTATCAGTTAATGCAGGTGTTGTTACCATCACGAGGAACCAGCTCTCAGAGAAGTTTAATGGCCTGGGAATTTATAAGTAAGGTTTGGAGCTAGAACTTAAACTCAGGTGTGTCAACCAACAACTAGTAGGTAGTCAGATGGTACAGTGGATAGAGTGCTGAACCTGAAGTCAGGGAGACCAAATCCAATTTCAAACACTTCCTAGATGTGTGACCCTTTATCTCTGTTTTCCTCAGTTTCCTCATTTGTAAGAGATATATAATAATAGCACTTATCTTTCAGGGTAGTTGTAAGGGTCAAATAAAATAATTTTTGTGAGGAAATTCCCAAGTCTTAAATGATAGATAACATTAATAATTAATGTACTAATAATTAGTAATTATTAATAAATCCTATGTATTATTATTATTAACAAGTCCAATGCTTTTGAAATTACACTGATTCTAAGGTCTGGCCCTAATGATTCAAGTTGTTACTAGAAGGCAAAAGTTATCCATCCATCCATTCATTCATTCAAAAAATATTTCCTCTATTCCAAGTACTGTAAGAGTTCTACAATAAATAAGCCACAATGTCCATCCTCAAGGAGTTAGCAGTTTAGGAGAGGAGCTAAGATATGCCTACAAGCGTGATACAGAATAAAATAAGTAAGGTACTTGAAAGTTATGGAGAAGATACTGTGACAGCTCATTAAAGGGAAGAATCATCTCCCAATGGCATGGATCCTAGACTGCTTCATGGAGAAGGAGAATTTGACCTTGACTTTGAAAGAGGCTTAGGATTTTAACAAGCCAAAGGATTCTTGCTGATGATCTGATGATAGGTCATTAACTCCCAGGCGGTATGGACTTAGGAAACTTGACAAGTTCAGTCTATGCAAAATACTGTGTTTTTACAGGTTTTATGGTAGTAATAACATTTACATTGCCTGTGTGTGTATGTGTGTAGGGTCTGAAGAGATTCTCCACAGTGATCTTTTACATCTCACAGTGATCCTGGGGAGGGCAAAGGAGTAAAGAATGTTAAGGGTCCTGAATTAAAAGATCTGGGTTCAAATTCCAGCATCACTTAACCTGTTTCCTCTTCAGTAAGACAAGATGGCTTACCTCTAACTTCCTTTCCTGCCCTAAATCTATAATCCAATATATATTTCTTTCATTTTAGGGATGATGGGGTAGAGGTTAATTTCCACAGAAAGTAAGTGACCTAAGACAAGGTCACATAATAATGAGCTGGGTTAGACCCCAGTATGCTTTATACTAGCTAAAGCAGTACATAAAAGAGAATACACAATCAGCTGAATTGAACTGGCAGAAATAGCCTGGATGGTTTATGTACTTTGCTGATAGAAGGACATTTCATCCTTTCTTTTTTTTCCCACCTTCTCCCCCACCCCTTTTTTCCTTTCTGATTTCCAGATGGGTGGTGAAAAATTCCATCTGGATTTCCAGTTCTGTGATCTCTGTCTGGTATTTTATCTTCTACCATTTTGGCATATTTCCACATATCCCTCTCTACCGAATTGGTGGCAGGGTGAGGAGAGATAGACTTCTGCTTCCTAGGATGCCCAAGGGACAGGAGCATCAAGGGACACTTTAAAAAGCTATTTTATATAAATTTTTATATTTTTAGTGCCAGAAAATTTTGCTCTCTATAGCACATATTTATTTTGGGGCAAGTTATGTTGTGACTATACAGGGCTATAATTTTTAAACCTTGCTAATGATATACAAGTGACTTGTCCTGGCTGTGTCCCACTGAGGAATTAATGATGGCAGACTCTGAGGTATGCATACAATCCATTTTTTCCTAAACTAGTAGCTCTCTCTTTTCTCTAATCTTGAATCATGGAACCTTAAGTCTAAAATAGAGACTCAGAAGTCATTCTATTTATCCCTTAACTACTTAGATAGCTCTAATCTCAACTTTCAGAAATGAATTGTTTAGAGCTTCAAGAAAAGAAATCTCCTAGTGTAGATAGGTATTCTCTCATTGCAATCTTTCCCTGCAGTCTTCTAAAAGAGGAATTTTAGAGTATATTTGGGAATCAGTGTGCATGAATTCCAGTCCTATCTATTTTACAGATAAAGAACCTGAGACTCATTTCTAATTCAATGCCCTTAAACAAAGTTTTACTGATTTTTTATTTATTTATTTATTTATTTATTTTTGGCTGGGGCAATTGGGATTAAGTGACTTGCCCAAGGTCACACAGCTAGGCAGTGTTAAGTGTCTGAGACCAGATTTGAATTTAGGTCCTCCTGAATTCAGGGCTGGTGCTCTATCCACTGCACCACCTGGCTGCTCCTATTGTTGTTGTTTTTTTTTTTCTTTGTCTCTTCCTAATGACTCCCTTTCCTTGTAACAAAAAAATACAATCAAGAAAAAGAGATCAATCCATTATCCACATCTGAAAATGAATACTTTATTCTGCATCCATATTTTACCACTTCTCTATCAAGATATTTGGAAGCATGTTCATCATAGTCCCTTGAAGTCAAGCTTGGTTACTAAATTGGTCAGAGTTCTGAATTTATATATATATATATATATATATATATATATATATATATATATATATATATATATATATATATATATATGAGTGTGTGTGTGTGTGTGTGTGTGTGTAATATTATCTTTTTATATTTTTCATTTTATATTACTGTCTTCATATCATAAATTATTCTCCTGGTTCTTCTTGCTTAGCTCTACATCTGTGCATAAGAGTTTTCGAAAATTCTTTGAATTCATATATGTCATTTCTTATGGCATAATAATATTACACTCATATACCACAATTTGTTTGACCATTCCTCAAATGATATGAAATCACTTTCCATTTAGTTCTTTGCTACCAGAAAAGTAGTATTAAAATACTATATAAATAATAAGTATATTGTAAATAAATATTTAAATCATGTGTACATGAGATTTTCTCTTTTGTATTTGACCCTTTTGAAATACACACTTATGGTGATATCTTTCCTCCAAGACCCTTCCCACTATACAATGCTGCTTATCTTTGGATGCTGTTTGAGTGTGGTTTATCTTATTATTTTCTCAGGCAAAATGGAGAAGAGTTGGCTTCTGTTTTTGACTGATAAATCTTCATAGAATCTTTCTGTGTCTCTGCACACCCAACTCCTCAGATTAACTATAACTTATGGGACCAACAAACCCCTAGGATTTACTATAGACAGGGCTGTTATCCTTTGAATCCACTGTCCTTTAACTCAGATAGCAGAAAGAGGATTGGAGAAACCTAAGCCTTTTTAATGCTTAATGGAGAGAGGGGGCAGATGGCAATCACCAGCAATTTTATATACAACAATTTCTTGTAGCCTGGGATTAGAGACATTTTCTTCTAGAAGGATTTCTGAGTGTGTATCTAAAATCAGTAAATTGTATGCATGTTGTTCTGTCCCTGAAAACTATAGGATACTTCCCAGGAGCCAGTAGAAATAAAATGAAATTACTTATACTTTTCTATTTTGAAGAAAGGAGAAGCAATGACCTGAATCCTTGGATTTAGGGACTTGAAATTTTAGGACTCAACTTGGACAGACTTGAAGAGGTTATTCTGATATGTTTGCTTGTGAATGAAGAGATGTAGATGAGGGAAAAGGGCAGAAAAAACTATAAGTTTTTCTTCCAACTGATTTTCAATGATGGTGATGTCAGATGTGGTCGTGCTAAGGACAGTGATTTGCACATACAGTAGACATTGCTCAAGGAGTATTTCTTAAATGAAGGAAAGAATCATTCTATGGATTGCATGGACATTTACCTGATGAGTTTATATCAGGGCTCTGGAATGTTTTAAAGAAATCTATTAAATCTCTTTCTTTCCCTTTCTTCTTTCCTACCCTTCTTTCCCTTCCTTCCCCCTTCTCTCTGTATTGTTGCTCTATCTGCCTGTTTCTTTCTCCTCTTTTCACCTTCCCTACCCCTCACTCCATCCCATGTTTCTTTCTGTTTCTTCTTTAAGTTAAGACTTTCTGTGAAGAACACCCTTTATCTACTAGTAGATTTAAATTTATATGGCAGAACCAAAAATTGCAGCCTGAGCAGGCTTGTAAATTGATCTAAAAGTTTCCTGAACCCCCATTCCGTTTATTCATGCATGCTAAGGCCCTTCTGCCAATGGCAGGTCATGGAATATCTGCAGACAGAAAGAATGACACAGAGAAAGAGACAGATGGCAGAGTTTTGAATAGGTCTAACAGTTCTGGAAAATAATTTGAAATTATGCAAGAATAATGACTAAACTGTTCATACCCTTTGACCTAATGATCTCATCTGTTAAACAGATACCTCAAAGAGATCAAAGAGAGAAAGAAAGGGGCTACATATGCCAAAATACTTATAGCAGCCTGTTTTGTGGTAGTGAAGAATTAGGGACAAAGTGGGTACTGATGAGGGAAGGACAGAAGAAATTGTGACATATGACTAATGGAATATTATTGTGTGGTAAGAAATTATGAATGTGAAGAATTCAGAGAAACCTGGAAAAACTTTTAGGAGCTGCTTCTGAATAAAATAAGCAGAACCAAGAGATAATTCTATAATAACAATAATTGGATTAACAAAGCAAAAAAAACCCAACAACAACAGCTAACTGATGAGCTATAATGACTATTCTTAGTCCAGAAAACAAATGATGAGTCACATCTCCTTTCGATCAGTCAAGGGGTGAAGGACTAACTGTGTAGAAAATTACATTTCATTGACAGCTGTGGTCTCTTTGTCCATGAATCTTGCCCATCTCCTTTCTTTGTTAAAGGGAAAGGCTAATGGGGGCAGAAATGATTGTAGTGACAAAACTAAAAGCATCAATAAAACCTTTTTTAAAGCAATAGAAATAGATCCTTATTAAAAAAAAAAAAGTAGAGATGACAAAGAGAAGTCAAGAAGATAGAATAATCTCCTGCAATACTGCCTATTCCTGAACCTTTATTGTTGTAACTACCTTGTTTGTTATTCACTTATTCAGTCATATCTGGCTCTTTGGGACCCCATAGACCGTAGTGTCCATGGTTTTTTCTTGGCAAAGATACTTAAGTAGTTTTCCATTTCTTTCTCCACTGAGGGTGAGAGAACCATCTTAGTCTTTTTTGTATTTCCCCTGGGCCCCATATTATGCTTTGCATATAATTAACATGTGATCAATATTTTTATATCAATGATTGGACAAAATAAGGCTGAGAATTATTTCTCCCAAATGAGCTTCAATTTCTGTTTTGCCCCAGATTCTGTGAATGATTATTAATTTTGAATCACTTAAGCTTGAATAGTGTGAAAGGCTCATCATCAAGAGCTGGGCTGCAAAGATGATATTTTTTCCCCAGCGGTGACTCAGGAAAGGACATTGTAATTTACAGAGAAGTTATTTCATACTCTAACACCTGGATAAAATGTAGTCTTGAGGGAGAGAGGAGAGGACAATCTCTAATTCCTTTGTCTGGGGAGCTGCTTTTAATGCCCAGGGCCATTAACCCCTAATTTCCCTTAAACTCTTCTTGCTTCCTTGAAGCCAGTCTGTAAGGACTATGCACAGCACTGAGGAAAATATACTACCTGGACAATGACTCAAGGTCCCAGCCTCAATTGCTACCAGAGCTAGCTAGAGCTCAGTCTCCTGAAGTTTATATTTACTCAAACGGAGAAGCATCACCGATTTGTACCGTAGTGGAATGAAAGCTCCCTGAGAGTAAGGGTTGTTTTGTCCCTTGCCTCCTTAATGCCTAGCACAATACATTGCAGTAAGAAATATTTGTGGAATTTAACTAATTAGAGTCCCCAATTCCTTTCCCTCAAAGATTCTGAGCTCTGACAATCTAATTAGCACCAATCTCCACCTTTCCTTTCCCTCTTCATCCCAGTCATTCCCCTGGGTTATTCCTGCCTCCTTTTCCCTATCTTCCTTCCAATTGTTACATGCTCTTCTACTTTCCGAATTTTCTGGCTTCCTCCCTCCCCACACTGCTGTCTGTATCATTGGGTTCAGTTCTAGACATTGAATTTATAAGAAAATCCTGGATAAGTTGGGGAGGACCTGGGAAAAGGCAACCAGAATGATGAAGGACCCTTGAGGTAAAAAACTAAAGATCAGTTGAAAGAATTGGGAACATTCATCTTGGAAAAGAGAAAATTGGGGTTTGGGTCTGGGGAAGGCAATGCATGACACGTGAGTTTAAGAATTAAAAAAAAACAAAACAGCTGGGGAAAGATTAAATTTTTCCCGGGAATCAGAACTAGGAGCAATGGGTGGAAGTTTCAGAGAAAGGAAACACTAACAATGAGAACTATTCAAAAGTGGAAAGGGCTCCCTCAGGCTGGTGTGTTTCCCTTCACCAAAGGTCTCCAGGCAGAGGTTGTTAGAGCATTTTTGTCTACTACTTTTGTAGTAGGATTTTTTGTTCTGGCTTAGATTGGACCTCTCAGGATCTTTCCAATTCCCAGATGCTGTGAAGTTGCCTGGTTTCATGGAGTGCTGGAGCTCAGAAGGAACCTGAGAAGTCCAACTGCCTCCTTTACCAAAAGAAGAATACTTAAACTTGAAGCCTTTACTGGGGGGAAGGGAGGCTGCAGAACTGGCACCTCCCCAACTGTTAGACCAGTCAGAAGTCTTTCCACAGTCACCCGAGTGATGGATGTGTGGGGGAAATCCAGGAAAAGGCAATAATCGGGTACAAAGAACGTTGATTCTGGAGTCACAGACCCACCTGGACACAGACATGCCATTTAATCTCTCTGGCACCCAGTTTCCTCAAACCTGAAATGAGGGAGTGGCTGAGGTTGATAGAATTAGGTATTCTCTGAGGTTCCTTCCAGAGTTCTAGATATAGTGAAAAGGCTTCCTCCCATCAAAGCCTGGAGAGAGAGCCGTAACCTAACGGCTGGAGAGGGGGCCTTGAAGCCAAGTTCCCAGCTCTTGTCCCACACCCGCTTACGGTGGGACCCTGGGCTAGTGAGTTAAACTTTCAGTGTTTATCTTGAGGCAGATTCAAAGTTGCCGAGAAGTTGCCGGGGAGTTTTCCCACATCCAGGAATTCCTTAGACCAATGAAATCACAAGGACTGTGTCATTTCCATTCCTACGATCACACAAAGCCCCTGCCTCCATTTCATGCGCACTCGTCTGCTCCAAGAGAGCTTTGAATTTCGGGACATTTGCCTTGGAGGGGCTCCTTCCCCAGCAAGTCTCTAACACTCTCTAGTTCCAATATTTCCGGGGGGTGGGGGAGTGTGTGCTGCAGTGGGTGAAAGTTACATTGTCAAAAAGCTTCATTTCTTTACCTCATCAGCATCATTCTAAAGCGCGGTGGTGTGCACGGGGAGTCCCCGGGCGGGGTGGGGATGGAGAAGAGGCCAGCCAGACTGCTTCCACCAGCCCCCCTTAACCCTCCCCCAGCCGGGCCGGGCCCTTCCCCTGCCCTCTCCCCGCCCCCTCTGAGTCTAGGTCGGGCTGGGGAGAGCCGGGGCCGAAGCTGCCCGCCCCGCCGCCCGAGTGATGTCAACCTCTAGGAGGAGCTGGGCCGGGACCCTGGAGGGCTCCGGCTAATTAGCATGTAGCTGAGCCGGGGGCCGCCTTTCCTCCGTTCCGTTGCTCGCCCGGCCTCCCCCTGGCTCGTCCTGCCGCGGTCCGGGATAACTTTTGAAGCGGGAACGGTCCTTGTTCCTCCTCTGCGGCTCTTCCTTCTTCCCCGGGACCGCACCCCCTCGCTCCCTCCCCCCCACGCTTCCCTGCATCTTTCTCCCTTTCTCTCTCGCACACACCCGCCCGGACCCACACTCGCTCGCTCGCACACACGCGTGCACACGCCCCTGCCCCAGCCCAGGCCGGTTCGGCTGGGCATGTGAAGCTTGGGCGCCGGGATCATGGCCACGCCGTGCGCTCCGCTCCGGCCGCGGCTGCCTCCGTTCCTGCTGCTGCTGCTGCCACCGCTCCTGCTGCTGCTCGGGGTCCCCCAGACTCGGGGCTCGCCGCCTCCGCTGGTGCCCAGCCGGCTCAGCGGAGCTCCCCTCCCAACCGCGGAGCTGGAAGCCGAGCGGGAGCGGGAGCCGGACCTGGAGCCAGAGCCAGGCCCCCCTCTCCGGCTTCCGCCGCCTCTGCCGCCTGTGTCCTGGGAGCGGGAGGACAGCACCCGGGCCCCGGCATCCCCCGGCCCCGCCGACCCTCCTCCCCGCCTGGGGGCTGCGACGCCGCGGGGAGCGCTCCGGCGAACCTCCCGGGGCCGGAGCACTGGTGAGTGAGGGAGCGCAGGGGCATCGGCGGGCTCCGGCTTTCTGCTTCTCCACTAATGTTTGGGGGGCGGAGGCTGGCCGGGAGGGGGGCATCCCTCCGCATCTCCGAGCCCGCGGCTCACCAAACTCTGGGTGCAGCAGGTTGCATCCTGGGCTTAGGTCACCCACTCCGAGGTCAGTATATTTGTGGAAGGACTGGTCTGGGGGGTCCCAGGGGTGGAAAGTGTCCCCCTCCCCAACCCCCACTCTGCACCGGAGTACCTTGGGCCAGTGGACCCCAGAGAAGTTAGAGTGGTTCTGCCTTTTTGGACATGGCACTTCTATCGAGGCAGCTCGGTACAATAATCTGCCCGGGTAGGGGCCACCTTTTTGCTCCCAGAAGCAGTGAAGAAAGCTGGGAGGGGGTTTGTTCTTGTTCTTTACGTGTTCTATTTGGCGACCGCCGGTCCAGTCTTTCCAAGGTTACTGTCTTTAAGCCACGGACCATTTGACTTTTTCTGGCCACATACAGTTCACAACTGATCTTTTTGAGCTGGTCTCTAAATAGTTTTGAATTCAAATGTTATGTGTTGCTAACATGTTACTTCTTACAAATTTTAATAGATGAGGTTATTGGAATTTGAGCACTGAACTTGTTTTATTTTAAAAGTGCCATTAAAAATATACATATATTTTATACCTACATATAATACATATACACACATGTATCTCTAACTAATTAGGAGATTAGAGGAATTAAGAAAGGGTTGAAAGGTTGAGGCTGATCAAAATAACCCTGTCGTCATAGGGGGATTATACCTCCTTTGGGCCTCCCCACTTATCCTCTCCAAACTCGACACTTGCGAGAGATTGTTTATCAGCCCCAGAAACTGGAAGGTAGGAGGTTTTGGTTTCTCTCCTCAGTCTCATCCCAGATCTCTCTTCCCAATAAGAGGCATTCATTTTTCTTCAACCATGAAACTTAACTGAGAAGTTGCCAAACTGTAATTTCAAGTACTTCAAACTGAGCGACAGTGTTCAATCAAGCAACACATCTCATCATCCACATGTGGGGGAGACACAATCATTCACTTAAGCCATGGGTCCCCAACAAAAAGCAGATCTTCAAATTTTACCTTTAATAAACATTGCTTTAGCACCATCTGTATGCAAAATATTGATGGAAGAGAGACCTCTTAGGTCCTTTAGTTCAGTGCTTACCTGGACAAGAATTTCTGGTAAAGAAGAGATGATTGACTTTCCCTTCTTCCTACTTTCTGCTGTTTATCTACTTCCTTCCTCTGTCTGGTGAAAAAAATCTGACAGTCATGATTCTTGGACTCTAGTGATTACCTATCCTTTGAGACTGTCATTTCCCCTCTCCTCCCTGGTAATTTCAGCTTCTCCATCCATTAAATATACCTTTCTCTTTCTTGCCCACAAAGGAATGATATGTAGGTAAAATGGAGGTAAAATGGGCGGGAGGAGTTTTGAAGAGGATGCAAGGGAGTTCTACCCCAGCTTACTCAACTTTCCTGAGCTGCCTAAGTATCCTTCCTGTGAGTGATGCATCTCTCACATTCATGTATCATTTGGTGAATGCTTGGAATACTCGTAACATTGTGACCCTTTTAGTGATGGAAAGAACTCTTTATTTGGCTCATTGAGGCTCACTGTGCACTCAACCTAAACTTTTGGGGTTTACCTGACCAAGGCTATATACTTCTTGCTTTGGATTAAATAATAAATAATAGTGTTTCTTTTATCATGACCAGGCTCTCAGCAAAACTCTCCTATTTGAGAAACTCTCTACCCTAGTCACTGCAATGTATCTTGTTATATGAGAAATAGTATAATACAGTGGGAAGATCTCTGGCTAGAGTTTGAGCATTACTTGCTATAATGACCATATGCAAGTCACAGAATTTCAAAGATGAAAGAGATGTTAACATTGTAGTCCATGGTGTCATTTTTTTAGTTCCCTCTATAACATACCAGATAAGTGGTCATTCACCTTTTCCTGGAAGAGAATCTACCACCTCCTGAAGTGGCCCACTTTTTGACAATTGATTGTCAGGAACATTTCACTTTTACTAAATCTAGTTATCTCTTTGCAACTTAAACCCACTACTCCTGATTTTATCTTTTGAGATCAGAATGGAACAAGTATAAATATATTCTCCAAGACTAGGTGATAGTTCTCCAAATTCTAAAAAGACTGTTATCGTGTCTGCCCAGATAAACACAGACTGGGCAGAAAGGAAAGAGAGATTCAATGAGGAAGCCTTCATGAAATATTAGCCTTCTTCTCCACATATTCCTTTCTTTGGTAATAATAGCCCCTATGGCTAAAATTTTTACCCATAGGCCTATCTTTTCCAAATTAAGCTGGCCAGACCCTTTGCTCTAGATCTATATTTCTATCTGCCTATTGGATATATTTACCCAGATATCCTTGCAACATCTTAATGGAACTAAAATTAAACTTATTGTCTTTTCTCTCAAATCTTTCCTTGGTCCATTTAAAAGTTATTTTACCCCCTTACTTTCAGGCTCAAAACTTTGGAGCCATCTTTGACTGTTCCCTTTCCCCTAAACCCCTCATATTTAATCAGTTGCCGAATCTTGTCATTTCTGCCACTGAAATGTTTCACATATGTGTGTGTGTGTATGTGTATGTAGGTATGTATGTATACATAATCTCACCTCTTTTCTATTCACAATGCTACCACCCTAGATTAGGATCCATATGAACTATCTGTATGACCATAGTTATGTCATTCTCTGTCTCAGTTTCTTTACCTATAAAATGAGGATATTGGACTAGAGGATTTGTAGATTTCCTATCAACTCAAAACCTATGATTTTATGACTTTTAAGAACCTTCTAATTAGTCTTCATATTTCTAGGGTCTCTCCAGTCTACCTTCCACATAGTTATTAAGGTAACTACTACATTATGATTCTTTTGATTCCTCTGGTCAGTACTGTGTTCTTCTCTTTGCCTTCAGTTATTATCTTTGTTTTATATCTCTGTGATTCACTTATCATTTAATATCATGTATTATGATAATCTGTATTAGTGTCTTATCTCCCTAGTAGTTAGACACAATATTTTGTACACAGTTGGTTCTAAAGCAATGTTTATTGAATAGATTTGAAGATCTGCCTTTTGTTGGGGACCCATGACTTAAGTGAATGATCATCTTTCCCAAATGTGGGTGTTGAGATGTGTTGTGTGGCTGACAGTTTGCCCAGTTTGAAGCACTTGAAATTATAGTTTGGGAATTTCATGTTAAAGCTTCATGGCTGAAGAAAAATGAATCCCAATTTTTGGGAAGAGAGATCAGGGATGAGACTGAGGAGAGAAACCAAACCTTTTCATCTGATCTGAACAATTTGCTTTTGTGGCATCCAAACAAAAACTTGCTGTTCCCACAAACTGAGGCTAAACCTTAGAGGCTTTGTCTCTAAGGTCTGTCAGAAACCTTGTCAGGTTGTCAGAAAGGTGGGTCCAGAAAGTAGCGGAGCAGAAAAAGCATAGGCTCTGAAAGCAGAAAACCTGGGTTCAAGGCCTGGCTCCTCTTGCCAAACTGAGTGATTATGGACAAATCATAACTTCTCTAGTTTTAATTTTCCCTATCTATAAAATAAGGAGGTTCACCTATGGTCTCTCTAGGTGGTTCAGTGGATAGAGCACTCAGCCTGGAGTCAGGAAGACCTGAGTTAAAAGCTGGCCTCAGATACTTATTAGCTGAATGAGCCCAGGCAGGTCATTTAACCAGTATTTGCCTCAACTTCCTTGGTTGCAAAATGAACATAGTTGTAGCACCTACCTCCCAGGGTTTCTGTGAAGATCCTGTTGGATAATAATGTTTGTAAAATACTTAACAAAATGTCAGAAATATAGTAGGCACTATAGAAATGCTAATTGTTATTATTATAGCCATCATATAATACTTATGTATTTATCTCCCTCATTAGAATATGAGGGCAGAACTTTAGGGACAGGAACTGTATTTTTACCTTTCTCTATGTCTTATGTGCTTAGCACAGTGCCTGGTATATGTTAAATGCTTAAAAACTTGACTGAAAACTTCTAGACATTATAGGTGAGCCTATGTAGTCTTGTTTGTGTACTTGTTTTCAAAGTGTTTAATTAAAATAGGTTCAATTAGTGCCACTTTTTAAACCTGTCTTGGATGATTTGGCTCCTCATGGATATCCTAAGATATCCAACAGCTGGCCAGGGCTCTTTCTACATGGATCCACATGAATCACTGGAAGGGATGGCTTGTGCAAGCACCTTATGAGATCTTCCAATTTAACCTCCAAACCAACTCAGGAGCTACTGTCAAAACAGTGTCTTTGATGGATGATCACTTTCTTGTGCTTGAATTTGCTCATGCAATCCAGTGATTTTGCAGTTGCTCTGTCTTACTGTAGGTAAGAGAGCGGTAGAGAATGAATCTTAAAGCTGGATCTTACAATATTGCTTTTTATTTTTCTGTCTAGGAACTATAAAGGGGTTCCTATCAAACAGTGCCTGGCACACAGTAGGTGCTTAATAAAGACTTGATTTACTGATTGTCAATTTTATCAGCAGCATAGGATATTAGTTTTTAGGCCTGTCATAGTAAGTGCTTAATAAGGCTTGAATGACTGATTGTCAATATTATTAGACATCTAAGCCATAAAGGATGTTAGTTTTTAGAGCTTCATGGCTTTGTCTTTGAAGACAGTTTAAGAATGGACTACCTTGAAGGGAGATCTGAATAAGTTGGTATTTGTAGTCTCTTTTGCTCAGTTCCTTCTGTTGTACAAGGAAGAGACTGGAGTATGTGACCAGTAAGGATGCTTGCAGATGGAAAATCCTACATAGAATAATAGATTTTTGAAAGGGACCTTATATAGTTCCCATGCATTTTACAGATGAGAAAACTAAGGTCCAGAAAGGCTAAGATCCGAGACAGGATTAACAGCTCTTCCTGACTCCAAGTCCAATTCTCTACCCACTTCATCATGTAACATAGTACCTATATGTATACTACAAAGCCAATGTGATTAGGTCTATTAGGGTTTAGAGCCGAGTATGAGCAGAAAGTAGGAGTAAAGGGGGAGAGGAGAAATGTCAATTAGGAAGAATGAAAACTATAAGGACATAGAGTTATCAAGTGATTTGAGATTTGATGAGTTGAAACTGCTAGTTCAAATGAAATGTTTGGATTTTCTAGAGTGAGTCACCAAGTCAGCTAATATTTTACTGAGTGTGTTTCATATGCTAGACACCATCTATTTTTCTTATAGAAAATAAGCTCCATAAAGAGCTGAGAAGGTGTTCTTTATCTTTTTTTGCAAATGTAGAAGACCATTAGCATGTGGTAATCCCATATACTGTCAATATAGCCATTTTGTTATTTGCTTTTGGTGAACTCTTTGTTGTCTAATCTTTGTTTCAAGGAATGCTTCATTGCATTTGTGGAAAGGGGAGAATATACATGTACATATATATTTTTAAATGAATTATATTAAAAACAAAAGATATCAACAAAAATATTTTTATAAGAATATAAACTTTTTGGAAATTTTCAACATAAAGAAGATCCAACTCACTTCCAGTTGATCAATGATGGACAGAGGTAGATACACCCAGAGAAGAAACACTGGGAGGGGAATGTAAATTGTTAGCACTAATATCTGTCTGCCCAGGTTGCATGTACCTTCGGATTCTAATGTTTATTGTGCAACAAGAAAATGATATTCACACACATGTATTGTACTTAGACTATATTGTAACACATGTAAAATGTATGGTATTGCCTGTCGTCGGGGGGAGGGAATAAGGGAGGGGGGGGATATTTGGAAAAATGAATACAAGGGATAATATTATAAAATATATATATATATATATATAATAAAAAAATTTAAAAAAAAAAAAAAGAATATAAACTTTTTGAATGTGGGGACTTTATAATCTTTCCCCCATTGCCTAAGACCAGTGCCTGGTACATTGTAAATGCTTTCATAAATACTTCTTTCATTTAGCTGAGTCGAATTGTGATTAAAATGATCATATTTTCATTCTCCATTTTGAGGTTCAGCATCAATCTCTCAAGCAGGAGTTCTTTTTAAATGTCCATTTCATAGAAATAAGATTTGTATCAGGATTTATAGCAAAGGCAGAGAAACCTCGGAAGCACTTTTTTTCTCCCCAGTTTGCATATTCTTGTGCTCTTTTCCTGCTGTTGGTAAAGTTCAAGATTTTCATTGTTGATAAGTAAAAATGTTCTGTGCTATTGTTTCCCTTTCCTCTGCCCCCATTAGGTTGTAAGTCCCTTTAGGGCAGGCACCCTGTTCGATCCAATTCAATAGAACAAACATTTTTGTGACGTTTTATATCCACTGTACTGTGCTGGACACTTAGTTGTTATTTCATTAATGTGGGCTAGAGCTGCTGATGCTCCGAGATGATGCTCAATGAAAAAGCCTCCGTTTATTGTTCTGCCCTTCCTGTCTCTGTGCACTAAACATAAATGGGGTACTCCTTCCAAACTACTCTAATTTCTGAACTTTGAACCCGGCTATCCCTAGCCTTGTTTGCGTGGGAGATTCCCCCCCCAAGGAGGCTGAAATCATAATAAGAGTCTAGAGCAAAAGGAAAAAAACTTTCCCACCCAAAAGGGAAATGACGCCGTGTGGCAGAACAGTCAGCCCAAGGAATAATAATCTTAGAAAAATGCAACTCCCTGGAGTAAAAGAAGCCTGCCCGGCCCCAGGCCCCTTACTGGGAAATCACTGTCGCCTGAATTGCTGCCTGCCGCTCTCCCGGCCGATTTACAGTCATTTGGGGCGCCTGCCAGGGCAATTACATGAAGCCGAGAAGGCATGGGCTGGGAGAGAAGTTGTCCCCGGCCAGGGGCGTGGGGAGGGCCAGCCCCTCTTCACCCCAAAAGTGACCTGACCTCGCTCCCTCCTAGCCCGTCCCTCGGGCCGGGGAGAGAACAGTGAAAGTCTCTGATGAGGGCGGGAGCCCCTAAATTGGAAAAGGGGCGTGAGGAAAAGAGCTAATCCATGTCGGGTCCTTCCCTTTTGAAAGCCACATCCTTTTAACTTTAAGGACTTTTATTGCTTCCCTCAGCATGTACTGTACAAATGCTGAATTGATATTTTCTGCATCGAGTGCCCGAAGGACGAGAGTGGCGGGCGGGCGGGGGTGGGGGGTGGGCGCGAGGAGAGAAGGGGAGGATAAGAAAGACTGGGGGAGAGGAGGGATTTAGAAGTCGGGGACGGTTAGCGGGGAAAGAGGAGAGCGGCGGGAAGAAGGAAAGCCGAATGGATTCTGTGCCCAGATGGGTAATAACTATTTTTTCATATCCTGAAGAGTGGTATGGACGTTTGCCCTCCCAGTGATCCCTTGCCACAAGCACTTTGTTCTCCTTTCTAACAGCTGGGCAGGGCTGGCTGGGAAAAGTTGCCCTTAGGGCCAAGCTTGTGGTTACTTCTTAAGGACTCGGAAGGAGAAAGGAGGGCCAGACAGCATTCAGACTAGAGAGAGTTACCCATGAGGCCCCCAGCATCGAGAAACGATTTTAAACTCCGTCTTTATGGATCTATCCTAAAGTTTTAGGCACCTGTCTGAGAATCTTACAGACTATCTGCTGTTCAATTCGTAGGATCATAGAACCTGTCTAGAACTGGAACATTCCTTAAAGATCATTTAATTTAAAATCCTTATTTAAACAATACTAAGATAGTGTCCCAAGGTTCCCATTTGAGCCTCAGAATCACCCTGTGAGGTAGTTCTCAACCTCGTGTGACAGAGGAGGAAACTGAGGCAGAGATGTTAAGTGATATGTACAGGGTTCCACAGTTGGCAAGTAAGTAGCAGAGATGAGATTGGGACTCTACAAGATCCAGTGATACAGAACTGAAGGACATGTCTACTGTGTAGCATGTTATCTCCATGTTCAATTCGACAAAAGTTTATAAGAGCCTCCTACTAGTGAGGGACAGTACCAGGAGCAGGCCATACAAAGCTAAAAGGGGAACGGTACCTGTACTCACAGGTGTTCTACTGGGAGGAAAACAACTTCTATGCAAATTTTATATATAAAGTATACAAAAAGTTTATACAAAAACATTTCAAGAGGGAAGGACCACTGGAACTTCTCATATAGGAAGTAGCAGCATTGTGTGTTGGGCACTGAAGGAAGCCAGGAAGGCAGGAGTGAGCAGAGTCGGCTTCCCTACATAAGCCCTGCTTTTTGAGAGTTTTCAATGCCAGACCAGCCAACATGCTAATGGTTGATGCATGTGGAAAAAACACAGACAAAGAAGGTGAGGAGGTAGTTTTCTCTCAGCAGCATGGAAAGAGCAATAAATAAGTCAATTTAATTTCTGGTTTTGGCTGCCATATTCTAACTACCTTTATAACCTTGAATGAATCATCCCACTCTCTGCAGCTCCTTTTCTTCATCGGTAAATTAAAAGAGTCAGGGGTGTTGGAAGCAGTGAAAGAATAATCAAGTGTTGAGCTTTTACTTAGGAGGACCTGAATTCAAATCCTGCCTAACATATATTAGCCACGTGAGTCTAGGTCCCTCTGTGAGCTTTGGTTTCCTCATATGTAACATATAGATACCATCCAGTATTGTTATAAGGCTCCAATGAAATAATATATGTAAAACTTTAATCAGACTTTAAAGCAACATATAGTATATATATATATTAGCAATGATGGTGATGGTGATGATGATGATGATGATGAAATAATCTCTAAGTTTGCTTTCAGCTTTAAAGTTCTAAGATCCTACAAGTTTGAGAATGGAGGACAAGGCAGGATCAAGAAGTGCTTTTTTAGAAGTGCCCCTGTCCATAATGGACCTTCTTCCAGCCTAGCTAATGTATCTGCAGTGATCTGTTCCCCAAAGGGCAAAAAGGAGGTCATTTGAGGTGGAAATTTAGCTTGCCCAGCTGCATGCTGTACATTAGCTTCATGGTGCTGACACAGGTCTCGAGAAATAGGCTGAAGTAAAATCTTTTTATGGGGCATTCAAGGTGGAACAATATGGTTAAGCAGATAACTATGTCATATTTTAGCAAGAGAATCATGAAATGGTTCCTTTGCAATGTCTTCTAGGGTCTAAGCCCCTTGCATTTATTGAGAGGAACAATAACCATCTCTAAAAGTCTCTGCATAGTTTGGAGATAGATGAAGAGAAGGAAAGCAAGAGTACACGTGACATCAACTACTTAAAGACAAATTCTCAGAAAACATGGAAAAAGTGATTAAAGACTCTTGGTATTTTTATAATTAGGGAGCGAGTTTTAGATGGCGTGATTAATGAAGCTGAAGGGAACAGAAGAGACTCAGAGCCAGCAGTGGGTGGAATGGGGGCAGCGATAGGAATAAGAAAGGAATATGAGCTAGAGAATAGTTTCTTAAATTTTGGATCTTTACCCTATGTGAAGGATTTAAAGTTTGCAGGACATTTTATATATACAGAGTTTCCCAAAGGTCTTAGTGTAAGGCTTTAAAAGATTGGAGGTTTTCGATTTAAATAGAAGCTCCTGAACCTTATATTGCCCTTTTTCTCATTTGGTTCATTTCACTACTCAATAATGTTGGGAGTAGAAGGCTATCATTATAATACCCATTTTAGAGATGAGGAAACTGAGGCTCAGAGAGAGGTTAAGTGACTTGCCCACAATCACATTCCTAGCAAGTTTTTCAAGCAGAATTCAAACTTGGGTTTTCCCTGACTCCAAGATCTGTGCTCTCTTCACTAAGACATACTTCCCTTCAGCTGTATTATTATAAACTAAGCTGAAAATTATAAATAGGACAGGTACTTGAGTATTTTCTCATCCATTCCTTCTCCTCCACCCCTTCCCCTCTCCCTCAACAAGGAGTATTGGTTAATGATCTGAATATGTTGTTATGAATACTTTCTCAGTGGGAAGAGAGATTCCATGGTATACTTGCTCACGTTTTGGGGAAGTTGCTTTATTTTTAGCTTACATGGATTGGACTTATTCTAACTCAGCTGTCATGTTTTTCTCCCCTTGCATTCATTAGCCTTACCTCAGTCCCAAACTGTTTTACTGACTTCAGAGTCAGGAGACCTAATTTTATATCCCATTTCAGCTATTAACTATCATTTCGTCAAATCACTTCCTCTCTCTGTCTTGTTTTCTGCATCTATATAATGTGGAATTAAACTAAATTATCCCGAACCTTCATCCTTAAACCCTATGATTAATTTATCAATCGTCAATGAATAAATATATATCAACTATGTACTGCCATGCAAGCAGGAGTGTGCTGGTAAATATTTAACAATCAGGTCTCTGAAGAGGCAAGGGAGGGGGGAATAAAGATACACTGGACATACTTTTAAAGTTTAATCTACATTATCAAAATATTTTCTCCAACTTTCTTAAGAATAGTCAATCCATAAGACAAAAAAAAAGCAACCCTAAATTTGTACCCATTTCAGATTTCTGGGGTGTAAATGCTCACACTGAAAATTTAATAGCTGGCTCTTTCTTCTGAACTGGTTTGAGCTGGCTCCAGCACACCCCTAAATGCAAAGTATTTTGATGGGCACTCTATAGATACAAAAAATTGTAAGACCTAATTCCTGCTTTTAAGGAGGTTACAGATTTAGGACCCAAAGAAGTTGGAATTTGAACCCAAGTTTTTTTCTTTTCCAAACTCAGCACTAGTTCCACCAGATATCCTCTCTCTCTCTCTCTGTCTCTCTCTCTCTCTCTCTCTCTCTCTCTCTCTCTCTCTCTCTCTCTCTCTCTCTCTCTCTCTCTGTGTGTGTGTGTTTGTATGTAAGATGGACCCTTCTGGCAGTCTACTGAAGCTTATGGACTCCCTTTCTAAAATAATTTTTGTTAAACATTTAAAAATAATCTTCTGGAAATGTTTCTGTAAGTTTTTTTTTTTTTTTTACCTATTTTGTAAATTTAAATCTAGATTTAAAATAAATTTAAATAAAGAAAAGAATTCATTTTACAAAAAATTTACAAAATAAAAAGGAACCAGTTAACTTGGAATATATTCAGATATTCAAAACGAAACAAATTCATGGATCTCAGGTTAAGAACCCTTGTGCCAGATTATGCTTATACCTTACATGGTAGCCCATATCATTGCTGGGATGTCTCTAATGGTTTGGAAAATTCTCATATTGAGTTGACTTGTGCCTCTCAGTAACTACTCCTCCCCCACTCCCCATTGGTCCTAAAAATAAATAGAGATTCAGCTGTTTCTAACTGCTTGGAAAGATTTAGAAGGCACGAAACAAGGTTAGTAAAATGTTCCTAATTTTCCGTTAGGCTTTAAGTCTGGCAAAGCTTCACCCTAACATGGGTGGTGGATTTACAATCTCAATGTTGGGTTTAAGATGAAATATAACAGATCCTAGACCACCAGTATCAAGGACACACTATTTTTTATGAAAATTGCTGACATGAGAGGAACAGGTAGAGACTGTATGTCCCATTTCTGAATTTTGTAAGCTTATGGAAATATAGATGTCTCTGTAAACCAGGAGTGGTCACAGAAATGGAGTGAAGGACAGCTTTTCAATTTTATTCAGGACTGAGAGTGGTATGAAATGTACAAGACCACATAATTTTATCGTTGGAAGTTATTTAAATAATTAAAACAAACTCCTCAAAGAATCTCCTTTATCAGTTACTCTCCAAATGGTCACCCAACTTTTGTTTGAAGCCCCTCAGTGAGAGTTAATTACAGTAACTCCTGAAGCATTCTGGGTCAATTTAGCTGGGTCTAATAGTTCTACTTGTCAGGACATTTTTCCTGACATCCATCATAAGTGTGCCTCTTTTTAGCTTTCATCTGTTTTTCCTAATTCAGCCCTCCAAGGGCAAGCCAAACAAACTGAATCGCTCTTCTAAATGACATTCTTTTAAATCCTTAAAGATAACAGCTATCATGTTCACCACTCTGGGGCTGTCAGTCATTCACTTAATAATTAGCTATTAAGCACCTCCTTAGACAGACACTGTGCTAAATGCTGGGATTACAAATAAGGGGAAGAAAAGACAGTCCTTCCCTCAAGGAACTTACACTCTAATAGAAGAAAGACAACACAGGAAAGAAAGCTAAAAAGCAGGATTTGTAGGGGTAGAAGACAAAGAGAAGGCATGATAGAATATGATGGAGAGCAGAGGCATGAGGAGAACTGAAGAGATGGCTGGCTTAAGAATCCTTCTTAAATAGAGGTTTGAGGAGTTCATTGTCTCTAAGTTTTTCCCATCTGAACATTGCTAGTTTCTTTAACTGCCTCATGTAGCATGAATTTGAGACCCATCACCACTCTGTATAATCTCAAGCTTATCAATGCCCTTCCAGTTGGTAGGAAGTCATCATTGCATAGGGAATGGGCTCCTGGACTTGGAATCATTAAGATATGGATTAAAATCCTACCTCAGAAACTTTCTAGCTATGTCATGAACATATCACTTAGCCCCTCTGTGCTTCAGTTTACTTGTCTGTAAAAACGAAGAGCTCGGACTTAGACTTTTCTAGCTCCAAATCTAGGATCTTATGAATAGATGATATTCTAAGTCACATGGCTCAAAAATTGAGATAAGATTATATGAAAGAGATATAAATATGTAGGAGAAAAATTAATTTTTGGATCATATTTTATGAATTCATTATATAGGGAAATCCCAATGGAGAAACTCCTTTTAGTGATGCAGATTAGTGCCATCATTACAAATTATAGATTTAGAGAATTGGGAGTGAGGGATGAGGTCGAGGTAGTGAGCCATAATAAGAAATAAAGTGACTTTCTTGCCCATGATCAAATTCAGTATATATCAAAGGAAGACCTTGACTCCCAGGTATACTTCCTATTTATATGCTATGTTGCCTCACTTATTCAGTATCAAATCTCACTCATTTATTATTATTCCAGGATATAAATATTGTTTGTACACCTTCCAACATTCCAGACTGAAATTCTTCCCTACCTGTGTAGAAGATTTTATAAGTCACTGAGACCCCAAAATTAAAAAAAAAACCTGGTGGCTTTCTGGTGATGAGCCTTCTCCTCAGTTAATCAACTTCGCCCTCAAGCAATAAGTATAGATAGTTCCATCCTTGGTCCAGGATTCCAAGTTTGCTTGGATAGCAAACAATCTTGATTTACCAGATTCCCAGGTTGCTTTGACCTGTGCTGAGTCTTCCAGGCTTCCAAGAATCAAGTGTCTCCTCATCATTACAAAGAGGCATTTACGAAATAAATACCAATTCAAGAGAGCAATGCAAAAAAGCAATCCAGAGCAGCACATGATTAATTATCAAAAGAGTGGTGCAGCAGAGATTGTTTGATGATAACTTTGCTGATCCTAGGCAAGGTTGATCTCTAGTTTTGTTATCTGCAAAACAGAGGTGATGTTGAATAAAATTAGTATTCCTAGTATCATGAACTCTGTATAATTTTCAGAAAGTCAGAACTCCTTGGATTCTCCTTTCCCCAGGAACTCAGGAGTTTAGAAATAAAATCATGTTATATATTTGTGATAATCTGTGAGGTGATTAGAGATGGAGCCTGGATTCTTTGTTTTTAAACATATGGGAAACCTGAGGCAAGTTAAGTTTGAGAAATATAGATAAGAAATAAATATGAAAAAAGGATTCATAATATACAGGCATAAACTCTTCAGATAGTTGACCTCCCATTTCTTACTCCTAGATCATATTTTCTTTTTTTTTAATTTAGAATTTTTTCCACAGTATACATGCATGAGTAATTTTTTTATATTATCCCTTGTATTCATTTTTCCAAATTATCCCCCCCTTCCCTCCACTCCCTCCCCCCGATGACAGGCAATCCCATACATTTTACATGTGTTACAATAAAACCTAGATACAATATATGTGTGTAAATCCAATTTTCTTGTTGCACGTTAAGTATTAGATTCCGAAGGTATAAGTAACCTGGGTAGATAGACAGTAGTGCTAACAATTTACATTCACTTCCCAGTGTTCCTTCTCTGGTGTAGTTATTTCTATCCATCATTGATCAACTGGAAGTGAGTTGGATCTTCTTTATGTTGAAGATTTCCACTTCCATCAGAATACATCTTCATACAGCATTGAAGTGTACAGCGACTAGATCATATTTTCTAACATTTTTTCACTCACTTGTACACTGAAGCTATTTAATATTAAAGCATATATAATGTTCTCATATCTATTGTTTTGTTTCCACCAATCCATTCTTCATACTACAGCTAAACTATCAAAAATGCCAATCTGCTCTATCACTCACCTACTCAAAAACTTTTAATGCTTTCCCAGCAATTACAAAATAAATTCCGAACTCTTTAAATTTTCTTTAATAAAATGCTCTCATTGTACCCTTTCAAATCTATTTTCAACTAATCACTTTTTAGGTTTTTGTTAACCCATCCAAACCAGTACACTCTCTTTCCTGCCAAAGAATTTTTAAGCTTTTTCTTTTGTTTGTTTTTTTGTTTGGGTTTGCTTGTGTCTCCACTTTTTGTTAAGCCATTCCTTTAACTGGAGATGACCTCCTTTCTCTCTTTTACCTATTCCACACTTACCTGTTCTCAGTGTTAAAATCCTTTCTCTTCAGTGAAATCCTCCCAAATCATTCACACCACTTCTTTGATGAACAGATAGTAAATTATTTTCACCTTGGAAGAAGCTTAAGATCCAGCTTTAACTTTCTACCCAGCATAAAAATTCCTTTTTATGATATAATATAACAGTGTGAATTAGTGAAAAAAGTAATAGATTTGAAGTTGGAGGATTTGCATTCAAATCTGAACTCTATTCCTTATTATATGAACCAACAGCAAATTTTCCTGTAAAATGAAGGTAATGGCCTAAATGACAGCTAAGATCTCTCTAAGAACGATTTACAAAATATTGTATTAATTCAAGTATGATGTAATAAGAGCCTGAACTTGGGTAATAGTGAGGAGAATGGAAAGGAAGGGAACCAGCATAACAAATGTCTCAAAGGACAAATCAACAAGAGTGATTAGATTTAGAGTTGAGACTAAGGCAGAGGAGGAGGAATGGAAGATGATGGAAAACTGATGGTACTATTGAGAGGTAAGTCAGAGGTAGCGTTAGTTTAGGGAGAAAAAAGATGAATTAAGCATTTTCATTTTCAGGTAATTTCCTCTTCCTCATGAAGCACATCAGAAACCAATGTGGCAGCTCTATTTTCATTGTTGGAGGCAAATTTGTTATAAAAATCTTGACAGATATTTTCCAATTTTCATCGATTTGTTGTCCTCTTTCCAGTTTCTTTTTTCAACGTCTCTGGGATGACTTGTCTGAATAGCATCTCTCACTAAGTTGGATTTAAAATTTTTTTTTTCTTTACTGAATTTTGTTTCATGAGGTGATACCGCTTACAACTTTCCATCATGCACCTTATAAGATTCAAAAATGAATTTGTAACCTAGTGGATGAAGAATGACTGCCATGCTGTTAGATATTTAGCCCATAGACTTGATCTCTGAATACATATATCATAGACAGACACAACAAATGGCTCCTGACTAAAAAGAGGAAGATGAGTTAAATAATAAATAAGACACTTGAGGAATTGCTTTTAATGAATGCAGGTATCTCCTTGAAACAAATACCTCTATTTCTAACATCAGTATTATTCCAGAGGTATTTTGTAATTGGGAATAATAGAACCTCACAACCTCAGCAGTATTAGAGTTGCTAAGGGGATAATAGAGGGGTGTGTGATGACAATGAATAGGTTGTAGCATATTATCAGAAGAGAAGTATGCAAATGTTTAAGGGGATGGGAAATATTTTAGTGGATGGCATTAAAAAATTAAAGAATTGTCACTTAGAGCAGAGATTTGGGCTAATGATAAAATTTAGGAGTCATTGGAAGCATGGGAATAGATAAAATGTCACAAAGTAAGAATACAAAAAGAGCAGAACTATAGAAGCATTCACCTTTAGTTCATGGGAGAAATCCAGTCCAATAAATTGTGTGCCAGGCACTGGGATAAGCACTGGGGATACAATTAATAAAAAGAAAGTTCCTGCCCTCAAGAAGCTTACAATATAACTGGAGAGACAATGCACAAAAGGAGTTAGGAAAATGGATATCTGGGTTGGAAGCATTTTGTTCCATGGAATTGAAACAAAACAAGGCAGCAAATACAGAATGGAGTGAAAGAAAGAAGAGCAGAAACTAAAGAACTAGAATAACGTAGTAGATGGAAGGTTCATGGAATTGTGGATTTAGAATCAGAATGAAATTTAGAGCCATCAGGTTCTACCCCCTCCTTTTATATCAATGAATAAACCAAAGCACAGAGAGATTACATGCTTTATGTGGTATCACACAAGGAGTAGACTTTGGAGGTAGTATTTGAAGGCAGGTTTTCTTGGATGCAAATCCAGTGCCTTATCTACCAAGACATCCCACACTTCCTATAATGCCAACTAAAGAGACCTAAAGTAATAAGAACCCTGCAAACAAATTATTGTAAATTAAAATGTTATAAAAATGGGAGCTATTATTGTTAGTTTTTGATTTGCTTATAATAATGTTTATCATTAAAGGATTGTTAGTGGTACAACATGACAAACACTAGATTTGGAATCTGAAGATTGTTGACCTTGAATCCTGGTTTTGGTATTTCTTATTTATGTGTCTTTAGCTAAGTCCCTTTTCTTACTTGGTATCCTTAGTTTCTCCTTTTGTAAAAGGAAGGGATTGACTAGATGAGCTCTAGGTCCCTTTCCCTTCTAAATCCTATGATCTAATTAATCTTCTTTGTTGGAAGATTGGCAGGAAATAAGTGTCATCATAAGTATCACAGTCATTAATAGTGGAAGAGGTACTATGAAGTGGTTCTGCAGAGCATTATATAAGCTGGAAACCTGCCTGATTCTGCCTGCAGATATGCAGTTCTCCCTGTCACCAGAACTGAGCAAGATAATAATCAGTCGTTCATCCTATCTTGCTTAGATGGCAGCAGATACATTATAGACCACAGGGGTAGGTAGTATTTTAATACACTTGCAGAAAAGGAAGGAAATACGAAGTGTGCTAGAAAGAGCTGAGGTGCAACATTTTGCTCAGATGTAAAACTGTTTGCTATTCAGTTGTTTTTAAGTTGTGGCCAACTCTTCATGATTTCATTTGGGGTTTCCTTGGCAAAGATGCAGGAGTGGTTTGCCATTTCCTTCTCCAGCTCATTTTACAGTTAAGGAAACTGAGACAAACAGCTACTTGCCCAGGGTCACACGCTTAGGAAGTGCCTGGCGGCAGATTTGAACTCACAAAGATGGATTCTTGGCTTCAGGCCTGGTACTCTATCTACTTTGCTACCTAGCTGCCCCTATGGGGCTGTTACATTTTCTGTATAAACTATAGCTCCTTGATGGGAGGGCCTGAGCAGTACACTGTCTCTTTTGTTTGTGGGCAACATTGGATTTTTATTTTAGATCTGTGAGCCCAGATAACAGGTAAATGCAGCTGATGAAGCTATTTTAGAGAATCTCTTGATGCTTATAAAGCTAAACAACAACAATAAAAACACTTTGTTTCTAAAAATAAAGGCAAAAATAATATCTTTGCATTATTTCTGATACCTATATTGGTCTGGTTGGATTTGAGCCACTGAATACTGCAAAATGCCACCCAGTATCACTTCTTCCATTATCATTGTTGTTGTTAGTCTCACTCTTTGCTCAAAGATTATTTGCCTCTTTATCTGGGTCAGAATGAGATGTAGCATTAGTTACTCAGCAAATAAAGGCACTGTTTAGAGACCAAGGTGGAACTATTCTAAGTTATTTTGAGAATGGAGCCAGGAACTAGTGTGGGTGTATGAACACAAAGAAAGTCAATTTAAACTGTAGCCCTGAAGTAAGATATGACATGTACAATTCGTATGTGGATTTACTGAGAACACTATGGTGATGATGATAAAATCATTCTGGGAAGACAGACCATTAATAGTTGAAAGAATACTGTTTTGAATGCAAACACTTGAGTTTCTCTCTTGACTCTTGAGTATGTGACCTTAGCCAAGTCATTGAATAAAGTTTCTTCACCTGAAAAATGAAGAGGCAGCTAGATGTTGCATCGGATAGAGGGCCAGGTCTAGAGCCAGGAAGTCTGGCTGAGGGACCCTGGACAAGTCTCTTAACCCTCATCTGTAAAATGAGCTAGAGAAGGAGTTAGCAAATCACTCCAGTATCTCTGCCAAGAAAACCTCAAATAAGTTCACCAAGAGTTGGACATGACTGAGCTAACACTTGAAATATTATATTTTATTATATTATTTATATATATTATATTAATTATAAAAATCATTACTTAGCCTGAAGTCCAGGATCATAGATCTAGAACTGAAGATTTTGGAGATCAGCTAGTCTAACTCTTTCATTTCACACATGAATAAACTAAGGCTCAGAGAGATTAAATGAGTTACAGTTACAGTAATAAGTATCAGAAGTAGAATTTCAAACTAAAGCCTCTTTCACTATAGTATGCTTTAGGGAACAAGGGCCTTTGCAGTAAGGAGAGGACAGTGTTAGGTGATTTGTTGGGCCCAAATACAGTGGCAGCAAAGTCTGCAAAGATATCCTTGTCAGCTCTTTGTCTCCTTGGGGATCTCAGCTACCAGACCAGGCTCTGTTCAGTGCCCTCCCCCTATATCCTACTTCCCCATCTCTGGCCCCATTCCTCTACTTAAGATCTGGAAAGGCCATTACAGAAAAAGAAAAAAGAAACAATCCAATACATTTTGCTTGCTTTAAATTTAGTTTTAATACTACCTAAAGATTATGACACTATTCTGCTTAAAACAAGACCCTCAGCTTTCTAGATTGGGCTAAGAACTTCGTGGTCCCTGCAGAGACACAATGATAGCCTTGGTGAATAATAGTAAGGTAATATCTTACATAGGTTGTCTCCATTTATAAGCATGACAACTCCATAAGGGAGGTGCTCTTATTACCCGTATTTTACACCTATGGAAACCGAGGTTAAACATGTTAAACAAGTTACCACCCTAGTAGCTCTCCGAGGCTAGATTTGAGATTCGGGACTTCAAGTCTGGTCTCCAGCCACTATTGCCTAGCTACCTCTGGTGAGCTATGAACCCTGCCCCACGGGACTTATCCGATTAGACAGTGAATAAACTCTAGGGAGAAAGGTGGGTTACAAGGAGAGAGTGATAGACAAAAATAGGAATTATTTCAACAGCACCTCTGCCCTTTTTGGATTGTGAGGAGCAGAGCAATCCGTATTGTGCTTATTGAGCAGTTATTGAGCACTTACTATGTGCTAGGCACTGTATCAAGCAGTAGGGATTCACACAAAAGCAAAAATTATAGTTCCTGCTCTCAAGGAGCTCACCATTTTATGGCGGAAACAATATGAATGAATGAATCAATAGAATCAACGAAGGGAGAAATCAGAATTTAGGACCTGATCCTTACAATTAAGGAATTGTAAAAGGCTTCTCCTAGAAGACTGGAAGCCACAAGACCCAGGAGATAGCAAGTGGACAAACTGAAGGCAGGATTAGTGCTGGCTGGTAGGGATCTGCTGGAGAGGGTTGTTGCTGTGTGTGTTTGCGGCTTAGCGATGATCTCATGTCAGGCTGATACTGAAGAAAGTGGCTTAGTTGTTCAGGATATCATTAGGCTGTTTTCCTTTCCCCTTTGGACTGGAGGGGATGGAGACTCTAGTGCTTCAGTTTAGGGAAGAGGGACTGCCCCGCCTTCTCACTCCTGCGTGTCCAGCCGTGTGTGCAGTGGACTGACGGATGGCGAGGTTTGGTTGAGGAAATTGCAACGTGCTCATCTTCATCCTTTGCCAGGATGTAGGGGGGAGGGGAACCGCCTGTGCTCCCACCACACCTAATCCCAGCTCTGCCTGCTGTGTATCCTGGTGCCTCCCCCAGATCTGTTATTAGAAAGGGCAACAAGTGTCAGAGCTAGTGTTCAGACACCTACCTTTCCATTCCAACTTCATCTCTTATTCCTCCCATTTGGTTCCTTCCTCATAGCCATCCTTCATTTGAAAAAAAAAAAAAAAATCCGTTCCAGAGTTTAATATGAGTTTTGACATGTCTTCTGAGGTAGTTTATCCAAACTTTTCCCTTTGTTTTCTTCTCCCATGAATCAGTGGAGGTGAGGGAAACATCATGGAGTCATACCTTGGGAGCAAATAGAACCTTCAAAATTAGCCAGTACAGCCTCCCTCGATTTGCAGATGAGGTCATTGAGGTAACTTGTCTAATACAGGCAGTAAGCATCAGTTAGTGTAGAACTGTGAAAGGAGAATTGAGACTAGTCAGGAGACAGGGTTCAAATTCTGCCTTTGCTATTTAATATCTTAAACAATGCACTTAATCTCTATGGATCTCAGTTTCTTTATTTGTAAGATATTCATATTACCAACTTACATTTTAGAAAGATATTCACCCTAGATGGCTAAAACAAAAAGTTTTGGCACTTAGAATTGTACATTTTTGTTATTTGGAAAATCTCTTTAAACAGCTGACAGTGCCAGATAAATGAGGTGTCTGTAACAAGTGGCTGAGAGATTACTAAGAAAAGAAATGGGAAGGAAAAAGGGAAGAGACCTAGTAGCGGTCAGTTAATAAATATTTCTTAAGAATTTATTACATGCCAGCCACTGTGCTAAATGCTTCTAGCACAAAAATGAAAAAGAAAGTTCCTGTACTCAAGAAGCTTATGATCTAATGAAAGAATTGGATCAAATAAGTAGCTCATTATTCTGAGGTAATTCAGGATATGGATTAGCTAGACCTTTGTTTCAATCCAGTTCACTTCAATCTGGATTGAGTATCTGCCATGACCAGCAGTATGGTACTGGGGAGCCATTGGGTATTAATGGAAAGATCACTTAACTCTTTTTTTTTAAAGGTCTCTCTGAAGAACTTTTTCTTTCTTCCTTTTTTAAATTAAAGCTTTTTATTTCCAAAACACATGCATTGGCAATTTTTCAACATTGACACAAAACTTTCTGTTGCAAATTTTTCCTTTCCTTCCTCCCACCTCCTCACTTAGATGGCAGGTAGTCCAATACATGTTAAATATGTTACAATATATGTTAAATCCAATATATGTATATATAGTTATACAGTTATCTTGCTGCACAAGAAAAACCGGATCAAGAAGGAAAAATAACTGAGAAAGAAAACAAAATGCAATCAAACAACAACAGAAAGAGTGAAGATGCTATGTTGTGGTCCTCTCTTTGGGTGTAGATGGCTCTCTTCATCACTGAACAATTGGAACTGGTTTGAATCATCTCATTGTTGAAGAGAGATCAAAATTGAAGATCACTTAACTCTTGAGTTCAGTCAATAAGCATTTATTAAACACTTTCCATATGCCAGGCTAACCTTGGGATATAAAAATAGATAAAACAAACAAACAAAAAACAACATCAGTAACCAGAAAACATTTCCTTCCCTCACATTCTAATGGAGGAGACAACCTAAGAGCAACTAAATACATACAAGATACATTGAAGTAGATGGAAGGTAGATGGAGATGGATTCTAGGTCTTTTTTAGTCTTAAATTTAGGATATTTTGTGCCCAGAAATACGTGCCATGTGTTGTAGGAGATTTTAAAAACTCTTCAATGTCTCCCCTATTTTAGAATGAGTACATAGAGAGATAGTCTTCCCTCACATAAAACACAAAGGCATTGTGGTATGGGAATGTATGAATGTATGTATGTATGTGTGTGTGCGCTCTCGCTCGTGAATGGATATGTAAACACTGGACATATAGATTGATGGGTTGGAAATCAAAGGATATGACTTAAATTAATTAACATTTTCTAATTAATACCTGCATAATCTTGGGCAAATCATTTAAACTCCCTGGTCCTCAGTTTCTATAGTGCAAAATGAAGGAGTGGCACTAGATTACCTCTGGAGTCCCTTTTAGCTTTACATCTATGATCCAGTAATCAAAAACAGAACATAAAGATTCATCAAATGATGCTGTGATTTAACATCTATACTTGCTGTTCAGTCAGAATCATCATGATTCTATTTGGGATTTTCTTGGCAAAGATACTAGAGCAGTTTATGTTTCCTTCTCCAGCTCATTTTTACAGATGAGGAAACTGAGGCAAACAGAGCTAAATGACTTGCCAGGGTTACACAGCTAAGAAGTATCTGAGGCTTGATTTGGGGGAGTATTGCCAGAATCTCAGAGATAGCTTAGACTAAGGATCTATAAGCTTTCGGTGCATCCAAAGTGGTTTGATCCAAGGCTTATTTGGTTTGATTTTAAAAAGCTTATGGTCTGAGTTTGGGTTTGAGTAACACTCCTGTGGGTTTGACCCTGCATAGAGGAAGTTCCAGTAGACTATTTCTGGACTCAGATACCATCAGACAGCTGGGAATCTTTGCAGGTTCAGAGGTACAGAACCTTTGTTCTGATATTCCTACTCTGGTTATTCCACTTATAGGCATCAGGTTGAGCTGAAGGGTACCTGGGGACAGATACCTTTCTCAGTTTGTCCTAGAATTGTGATCACAAACTGGTAGTGATAAAGCTGCTAACTGGCACCTTTTTCCATATCCTATATGAGGTCTTAGTGCCCCACTGTGATTGTAGGACTTTGCTTCACCCTGGTCTTCTTTTAGTCCTTGTAGAAAAATCAGACCAAAAGAGGAAAAAATCACAAGAAAGGAATAGCAAACAAACAAAAAATACTATGAAAATGTGAAAATACTATGCTTCAATCCATATTTAGTCTCCATTCTTTCTCTGGATGCAGATGGCATTTTCCACCCCAAATCTATTGGAATTGCCTTGAATTACCACATTGCTGAGAAGAGCCAAGTCCATCAAAATTAATCATCACATAATCTTGCTGTTACTGTGAACAATGTTTTCCTGGTTCTAGAGTTGGTAACTGTGAGTTGTGAGAAACTCTTATCTTTTCAGACTTCATGTTCAGTATAGTTTCTGCTTTACCACCTTTCCTGCATATAATTGCTGTGATTTTTATTTTTTACAATATCTAATTACTTTATTAATGGATATCATTGATAAACATTTATCCTCAAAGGATAAATGAAAAGGATAAAGGAAACTTCTACCCTTCCCAAACCAACCATACAAACCTATAAAAACTTCAGAAAGCTGACCACAATTTGTTTCAAAGCTTCAGTATTCTTGATTCTTCATCTTATAAGAGACTATTGAATGTCAATTTCTCTTTAACATCAATATTAATTATTATTATTATTATTATTTAAAATATCACATCCAGTTGAGTGATATCCCTTTCAA
The DNA here is from genome assembly GCF_048593235.1 of Sminthopsis crassicaudata. Lineage (NCBI taxonomy): Eukaryota > Metazoa > Chordata > Mammalia > Dasyuromorphia > Dasyuridae > Sminthopsis > Sminthopsis crassicaudata. Next base: position 334,291,311 of record NC_133619.1, on the reverse strand, counting down.
AGTAGTTGGAAGGAAACAGTTATTAGATACCTACTATGTGCCAGGTACTGTGCTTAAGTGACTTAGAAGTATTATCTTGTGTGAGCTTTACAACAACCCTAAGAGGGTTATTATCCCCATTTTACAGATGAAGAAAATGAGGCAGACAGAAGTGAGTGACCCAGGGTCATATAACTAGTAAGTATCTGAGTCTAGATTTGAATTCAGATCTTTTTGAGCCTAGTCTTCTATACACTGAATAATCTAGGAGTAATAATGTGTTATGCCTATTCTAGTGCTATTTCCATTGAAAAGAACATTCTTGGAACTTTTCTCTGGAAATTGCTTTGAGACCTAGTTTAGAAATGACATAAGAAAACAAATCCTAAGTGCTTCATAATCAAATCTTTTTTTTTTTTTTAATAAAAACTAGTGATAGGTTCTAAAATTGCCCTTTGAGAGCTTCTCCCTGATTCTTATGATAGAAACCTTAAAGTCATCTTTAATTCCTCACAGGGAGAGAACAGATTCTGGACATAATTTTGAATGTCATTTGGAAGAAAAATTAATAATCATTCTTTTTAATGTCAAAGGATAGAACCAACAGCAGTAGATGGAAAGAGGCAACAATTGGGCTTCATGTAAGGAAAAGTTTCCTAACAAGTAGAGCTGTCCAAAAGTGAAATGGGATTTCCTAAGAGTATTAAGTTCCCTTGTTGGTCTTCAAGCAGATGCTCAGTTAGATGACCATTTGTTTGGAGTGTTGCAGATAGGACTCTTTTTTTTTTTTTTAAGGTATGAGTTGGACCAAGTGGCCTCTGAGGATCCTCCTAGTTATACATATAAAATGTAACTTCCACCCCCTTTTCCTCTTTGGTTAAAAAAAAATTATTCATTTGAAAAATACTGTGGATCTATGGCTTAAGATTCTGGTTGGAACACATGCTTTGCCAAACTATTTTGCCTAAGGCCATTTTTTTAGCTCTATTCTCTATGACAATTTCATTTAGCCAATGGGGCAAGTATTTTTTTCATTATATAACATCCCCAAAGATATCTGTAATCATGAGAATGCAAAGTATCTTTAGAAATTTTTGGCTAGAGGATGTAAAGGGCAAAAATATGGGGTGGGGGTAATCCCATGAAAAATTATTATTTTCTATGGGTCATTGTTTCTATCTGGAACATTGTTTCATCTGCATGTCTGTGTCTCTTCTTTCTTTCTTTCTTTCTCTCTCTCTTTCTTCTTAACTTCCTTTCTTCCTTCCTTTCTTCCTTCCTTCATTCCTTCTTTTCTTCCTTTCTTTCTCTTTCTTTCTTTCTTTCTTTCTTTCTTTCTTTCTTTCTTTCTTTCTTTCTTTCTTTCTTCCTTTCTTTCTTTCTTTCTTTCTTTCTTCCTTCCTTTCTTTTTTGTCTTTCTTTTCTTCCTTCCTTCTTTCCATTCTTCCTTCCTTTCTCTTTTTTCTCTTTTTTGTCTTTCTTTCTTTGTCTTTCTTTATCTTTCTTTGTTTGTTTTTTCCTTTTTGATTTGATTCGATCTAGTCAACAAGTAATTATTAAATGCCTGTACTTATTGACTGAGTTCCAGACATTATGTTGAGCACTAGGAATACAATGACAAAGAATACTGTCCCAGCTCTAACTTACATTCCAATGGGGGTAATATAACATGTATTACATATACAACTGTATGATCATTTGAGGAAAGAAAGAATAATAATAACTAGAATATGACTCTTAAGCTTAACCTCAAAAGAAACCAGATGCTTTAAGAAGTAGAAGGAAGGAAGGAATGCTTTATAGTCATGGGAGATAACTTGAAGGTGGGCTTCATTGAATTTGGAAGAACAAGTAGGGCAGTTTTGACATAATGTGGTTGATGGGGAGTAGTATAAAATAAGCCTAGAAAGGTACACTACAGCCAGTTTACAAAAAGGCTTTTAATAACAAGCCCAGGAATGTGTGTTTGTATTTTCTCCAATAGGGAGCCATTGAATATTCCCAAGCAAAGGAATAACAGAATCAGACTTGTGTTTAAGGAAGATTATTTTATCTCTTGATATGGTCCTTCTTTCCCTTCACCCAATTTATTCTTCTGTTCCTCTCTCTCAATCTGCCATAGAACAGATTTTGAGAATATATCTGTAACATATTATTTGTTATATTTAAGGCTACTTATATTTTTAGATTTTAATTTTAAAAACACATGAAGCAAAATTTTATATTTCTCTCAAAAAAACAAACAATCAAAGAAACCTTACCCTATAATAAAATAATCTTATCTTAGAGCTAAAAGTTTTTAAGAAAAAAATTCTTGATAGTTATATTTCAACAAAATGAATTTTCTTTGTTATCCTTTGTATTTCATTTTATGCATTAAAGGTACACAGGCACACAATCTGTCTTGCATTTATTTTCCCTGGATCAGATACTAGTCCTATTCTTTGCTTAGTAGAGAATTAGGGGCAGACTTAGGAATCTTTGCTCCAACTGATTTTTTTCAACCAATAACTTTTAACCTGAACCCTTTAGGCTGGACTTCTATCCATTATGTACGGTTTTGACAATCATAAACTTTCTAGTCAAATTGTGTTTCTATTATTTCCTTACGGTTACTGGGCCACTATGCAGAAGTCTGTGGAATAAATTAGCTTCTGAGCTTATAAAAGTCTACTGCCAGAGTTGTTCAAATGTTTAAAATCCAGGACTGCATTTCTCTAAATTCAACCTGCAGCTGCTGGATCTTTCTTTTTTTTTTTTTTCCCCCTGCCTCTCAATCCTGCTCCTCCCCCACTCCTCCCATCCCTTCATTCCCCTTTCTCCTCCTCTTCCTTCTCAGAACCAGGATGTTTTTTCTTGCCTTTTTATTGTTTCACTAACCTAGTCGGTCTCCTCTGGTGGACTGTTGCCAGCCAACTTCCTCTCTTTGGGATGTAAGCTCAAGTTGAAATGACAGC
>NC_133619.1:334170875-334283375 GCF_048593235.1 Sminthopsis crassicaudata | reverse complement strand
TTGGTGTGTTTTTCAGCCACAAATTTGATTGACTCCTTGTTACACTGTAGGGGTGGGGGCGGACCCTCTGGGAGGAAATTGTCTCTTTGGATGACACCATGCACTCCCCGTACACACCCACTCCACAGCTCAAAAACAATGCAAGTTAAAAACCCCAGTCATTGGGAGGTGGCAAGGAGGTTGCCTTTGAGCAGCTGCTAATTAGGACATCCTATTCCCAGTCTGTACTAACATCCCCGATAATGCTGGTGTATAAACAGATGTCTTGGCACATTAAATGCTGCAGACGTGGAAGTTGTCAACTTGAAAAAAAAAATTGTACTCAAATTGTCCTGTTAATTTAATCTGCATTCATGATGTGAGGGGAAGTGAGGGACTGACACAAAAAGACTGAGAGGTCCTAGGGAGGGATGATATTTTCCAGCTCCAAAGATGCTGTAAAAAAGGGACTTTTTAAAGAAGCAACTAGCTAGTCAATTTGGAGCCTTGGATTAGAATTGATGAGAGAATGTCCCTTTTTCGGGGTAGGAACCATGTAAAGAGAAAGTAGTTTCTAAAGGGGAAGGCATCGAAATCTAAGGAGCAGAAGAGAGGCAGTTCAAGGGGCCCTATCTTCAATTGCCTAGTGGGGATTTTTTGCCCAGAAGTTTCTTTTTTCTATTTCTTTTTCCTCTTCTTCCCATACCTAAAACTAACCTTTCTCATTTCCACCTTTTCTCTTGGAAGAAAGCACACCTGTTTTTGTTTGTGTCCCATCCTTCTAGAGTGAAAACATTGGAAGAACAGGAAATATAGCATCTCTGAATTTTGTATAATCTTCAGCTCCTAGCCTAATGTTATCATGGCATTGTGGAGCTAGAGCTGAAAGTGACTTTAAAGGTCATCCGGCCTAAATCCCTTATTTTAAAGATGGGAAACTGAGGGCCAGAAAATTAAAGTGATTTGCCTAAGATCAGAATTACTACATCAAAGAGTATACACAATTTTATAGCCCTTTGGGCATAGTTCCAAATTGTTCTCTAGAATGGTTGGAACAGTTCACAACTCCATCAAGTTTTCCCACGGCCCCTATAATATTTACCATTTTCTTTTTCTGTCATCTTAGTCATTCTGATAGGTATGAGGTAGTGCTTTGTAGTTATTTTAATTTGGATTTCTTTAATCAATGGTGATTTAAAGCAGTTTTTCATATAACTACAGATGCCTTTAATTACTTCATCTGAAAACTGTCTGTTCATAAGAGGGGAGTGTATTTGTATTCTTACAAATTTGACTCAATTCTCTATATATTTTAGAAATGAGGCCTTATGAGGCATTTAGAAACAAGACAGGAAAAATGTTTCCCAACTTTCTGCTCCTCTTGTAATCTTGGCTGCATTGGTTTTGTTTATGCAAAACCTTTTTAATTTGATGTAATCAAAATGATCTATTTTTGCATTTCATATTGTTCTCTATCTTCCTTTGTCCATAAATCTGACAGGTAAACTATCCCTTTCTCTCCTAATTTGCTTATAGTATCATCCTTTGGGTCTAAATCATGAACCCATTTCAACGTCATCTTGGTATACGATGTGAGATGTTGTTCTATGCCTAATTTTCTGCCATACTCTTTTTCAGTAAAACTATATCTTTATCATTTGTACCCCACTGATCTTGGAATGCCACAGAATAAATCAAGTCAATTTCCTCTCTCTAAGGACTTCTATTTCCTCATCTGTATAAATGAAGGAATCAGACTAGATAGCTACTTAAAGTCTTTTCTGGCTCAGATCTATGACCATATGGTTATATAATTAATTTTCTACTTCAAATATTTGAAAATGTATTATATTTCCCCTATGTCATCTCCTTTACAGGCTAAAGAATTATTTATTGAATAATATTTTGGGGTAGGGAAGACTTCTTTTCTGTTTTTGTGATCCAGTCTCTCTTTGGCAGTCTGGTGGATTAGCTTATGGACCCATTTTGGGAATCATGTTATTTGATGTATAATCTAAGATATATAGAATTACAATGGAAACCATTCTATTTAGATATTGTAAGCAAAATGTTAATAATTTTTAAAAATTGATAAATAAATAATAATAATAAACAAGCTCACAAACCCCAAGTTTTAAGAAGTTCTCTTATAATGCAGGTTGCCTTTCTCCAGATTTTCAACAGTGGATCAGGAACATTTTTATAATATGACATCCAGAACTGCACACAATGTTTAAGATGGGATCTGAGGAGGTCAGTGTACATTGGAACTCTAAGAAGATCAAAGGAGGCTACAAACAGTGGGAATTTTTGGCTGCCATATAAACCTGTGGAATTGGCAATTGATTTTTTGCTCCCTGCCTCCTTCTCTACAGACTTTTTGTTCGTTAATTTTTAAAAATCAAGGCATTTTGGTACAGCTGCTCAATCAGTGCTAAATTCACTGAATTATAAGTGTCATCCAAAACACATTCTTCAATCTTTGTCATGAAGGGAATTAGTATTGAGTAGATAAGGTTTTTTTAGGGGACTTTTAAAAAAATTGAGCTCATGTAGGACTGATATAATCTCTTCCTGCCCCCTAAAGTCTTCATAGACCATATTTTATGCTCCATTCTTGACATCAGGGTTATATGTGACCTATCTTGATACTGAAGAATTGCTCTCAGGAGAGAGGTGGTGGATTATAGGAGCAGAATAGGGTATGTGCTCTCAGAAATGGTCAAAGAGTTGGCTTGTTTTGCTTAACTTCTGCATTACATGGGAAGGTTTTGTTATGAATTTTGGGAAATGACAATAATGGGGAAAAGCGCTGATAAAACAAGGTTTAGGACTTTTTTTTTAGTGGATAGGGAGGTGTTTGTTTTTAAGAAAAAACATAAGATCTTTGATTTGGAATTAAATGGATCTTGGAGTCAAGAACCCCAAGTTCAACCACTTCATTGAGTAATGAGTAATCTGAATTACATAGAAGTTAAGTGACATATATGGAGTCACACAGGTGGCAAAGGATAGGTTTGAGTTCAGGTCTATTTATTGTATGGCATCGTCTCTCCAACATCGGTCACTGGTAATGGGGATGCTACCATTCTTTTCATTTTTCAAAGTCTCTCCTCAGATTGAGATTGAGCTTTTCTTATATAACAAAATACTGGGTAGTCAAAAACTGAGTAGTAATACATTCTGAAATATTTCTAGGAATTTCCTGAAGTTCATCATTTCTGGAATTTGCCTTTTTTTCCCTTTTTGAAAATTGGGACAACATCCCCAACTTTGGTCTCTGACAACTCTCTTATTTTTCATAATTCCTTAAAGATTATTTATTTACAGTAATTTCATGATTAATCTGAAAGTTCTTTCATTACCCTCGTCCTTGAGATTTGGAAAAATTAATCTCTCTAAGAACTATTTTTCATCTCTAAGAAGCTAGAGTGAAAAGAAGAATTCCTTAAGCTGAAAAATTAGCTTAAATTTATATTTAGGATTGCCTTAGGTAGTAGTACAAATATTGCTCCTGTCCTATAAATTCTTCTTATAAATTCCCTTGGCGCCTTCTTTTTTCAATATTTTGGGGCTGACTCTCACATCTTGCTTAGTAAAACTGTTTGTTATGGCCTCATTGAAACACTAGTTTCTGGCAATTTTTAAAAGGCTTTCTTTTTCTTCTTGATTTAAAAAATTATTTTTATTCTTTCCAATAATTCAATTTTAATTCATTTTCAGTTCTGAATTCTCTCCCTCCCCTTCTACTATTCCCTCATTTTTGAGACCAAAACCAAACACACAAAAAGCCCTTAGACACATATAAAATTGTGCAAAACAAAATGTCCACAACAGTATCCAGAAAGAAAAAGAAGAGAACTATGCATCAGTCTGTACTCTGAGTCCATCATTTTACTATTTGGAAGTACATACATAGCATGTTTCATTCTGAGTCCCCTTTAGGCATTGTGTTGATCAGAGTTCTTAAGTCTTTCAAAATTGGTCATCTTTATAATAGAAATTATTTTCCTGATTCTGCACAATTATTTCTTTATCAGTTTATAAATGTTCCTGGAATTGTTCCCTTTCATAATATTGATGATGTAGTACAAATCATTCTCTTGGTTCTACTCATTTCATTTTATACCAGTTCACATAAGTCTTTCCATTTTTCTTTGAAATCATCTATTTCTTCATTTCTTACAGTACAATAGTATTCTATAATATTCATATGCTACACCTTACTCAACAATTCCTCAAAAGATGGGCATATTTTCAGTTTCCAAGTTTTTGTGGCCATGGAAAGAATTGCTATGGATATTTTTTTGTGTGTATAAAAATCTTTTCTTCTTTTCTTTGTTCTCTTGGGTATAGATCTAATAGTGGTATTTTTTAAATGTATTTTTTTATTAACTCTTTTTGTATATAATTCCAAATTCCTTGGCAGGAAATTGTTTTTTTATCTATTCACATATCCCCTCTTTGTCTCCTCTCACCCTGTTTATAGATCAATGGGCCTGGTTTCCCCTACAACTCCTACAACTCAAAAATTTATCATTTTCCATTTTTAGTCATCTTTGCCACCATGAAGGACATGAGTTAGAATCTCAGAATTTCTTTTCAGAATTCCCAGTTGGGAGGGAGAATACAAACAGCAATATCTCTTCTTTGATGCCAATCAGGTCTTTGATGTCAAATCTCTTCTTTTTTTCCCTCCCAACAATGGAGCTATGGGGGTCCCAGAACCCTCACTGAACACCAAAGGACTTGCCCTACTTTGCTAGGGTCAGCAAGGTTACCTTCACATAGCAAGGAGAACAACTTATGTAGGTATTTGCAATTGGATTTTATCATGTGCTTGAGTACAAAAAAAACTTCACCCTGATCCCAGGATTATCTGGAAGTAGATAGACCAAAGTAACTGCAAAAATCTCATATAATTTTATGTTTACCATGGACCCAGATCCTGTAACTGTGCTACATAGAAGTAGTAGATTTTCCTTTTTTTTCAGAAAGCAAAATAAAACAACAGAAAAACCACCAACTCTTCCCTAATACCCCGGTCTTCATCATTCACAGAATGGAACATAGAATCTTTGATATTTATCCTGTATATAGCTTGCTTTTTATATATTTGTTTGCATGGTGTTTCCCCTTATTAGAATGTCTTTTGCTTCTTTTTGTATTGACACATAGTAGGCACTAAATAACTGCTTATTGAATTCTAGACTAAAGGGACATAGAGCTGGAAATGACCTCAGAATCCATTTAGTCCAGAATCCTCCCTTCCAACTTAAAACTGAGTAAACTTAGGTCCGGAGACATGAAGCCAGTAGTCCAAGGTCACACAGCTAATACATGATACAACTGGGATTTGAGTCTATGTTCTATGATACTTTTCCCACTGCACACCCTTTGTGTCACTATGGAAGGACCCAGGGCTTTATAAGGGTGCTGGGTGCGTTGGCAAGAGAACCCCGAAAGGAAAATAGTCTGAAGCAGCTTTCACCTGCTTAATCATTTTACCTGAGAGTGGATGGTCTTGGGGACAGCAAGAGCATGGTCTGGAAGCTGTGGATTGCAAACAGTGTCTTAGTGTTCTAAGAGGGACTGTTTCTTTCCAAGGGCCTTCCCGATCCCAGAGTACAGTCTGCCTTATTACAGTGACTTGACTGGCTTAGAGTTCAATTTGTAGACACAGCCCTTGACTTTGCTCACATATCTGTTTTTGGTTTATGCATCCTGGGTAGATGGGTATCCAAATCAAATCTTTTCCCCCCGTAATCACATAGCATCGCCTCTTCCCAGGCTTATCTCATACAATCTCCTCAACCTACTGAACATTTTTATCCATATTTACCCTGTAGTTTCTACCTCCTTATCTTTTTTTTTTTTTTTTTTTTTTTGCTATTTCTTATGCTCAGAATGTCTTCACTATTTTTGTCTATTGAATTCTTACCCATTCATAAGCAAAACCATAGAACAGTGTGATTGCTAGGGATCGCACGTGTCACTTTTCACTTTTGTAATTTATGGAATGCCATGTGCTTGAGTTGGATCACATAATGCCAGTTCTGATTACTGTTTGTTGAAAGTTTGCTCAGCCTCTAAGTGTTAGTTTTATTTCTAATCAGTCAATTAGCGAGCATTTGTTAAGTGCTTACTCTGTGTCTCAGACCCTGGGATGCATTTGTGTTGTTTCAGTCGTGTGTGTGTGTGTGTGTGTGTGTGTGTGTGTGTGTGTGTGTGACTAAGTTTAGATTTTCCTTTGCTTTGAGCCTCAAGATCGGGTATATGTGTCATATAGTTTATATTCAAGTTTTGTTGACACGGCTACTCTCCTGTTCAGGCCCTCATCTCAAACCAGGATCGTCACCCCAGCCTGCTGATGCGCTTGCCTGCCTCCAGTCTCCCCTCCCTCCATCCTTCATTCAGTCAACAAAGTGATTTTCCTGAAACTCATGTCCGATCATGTTAAATTTCAGGGACTTCCTATTGCTTCCAACATTAAATACAAAATTCCCTGATATTCAGAGCGTTTCATAACCAATTTCTACTCCCCAAACCCTCCCTCTGCCCCTGTTAGTCTTCTTACATCTTACCCCCCAACACTTATTTTCCAATCCAATAACAGTGGCTTCCTGGCTATGTCAAGAAACACATTTCTGGGCATCTCCTCTGATTGATCCCTATGCCTAGAATGCTCTCTTCCCATTAAAGTCCCAAGAAGCCTTTCCTAATCCTTCTTAATTCTAGTGTTTTCCCTCTTTTAATTATTTTCTATTTAACTTGTATGTAGTTTGTTTGTACATATTTGTTTGTTTGCTGTTTCCTCCGTTCCATTGTTAGCTCCATGTGGACAGGGACTGTCTTTTGCTTCATTTTGTATTCTGAATGCTTAGCACACTAGCATAGTAGTGTTTAATAAATATTTATAATGATGAAACGGACATGATACTTTACATTATTGCCTTGCATTGACTTGCATGGAAATAACTGGTATAAGCTCACAGAATGCGGAGATTATATTATATTTAGTCAAAAGTTTAGATTCATGTTACTTTTCAGATAATATCCCTTTAAATATGAAAAAATCAAATTATTTGCCTATCAAAAATCAACTAAGAAATGGGTTTTAAACTTTTATATTTATCTTAGATGGCTGTACAAAAATACACAAATTATAACTTAAGCTCTCCAGTAAATAGTTAATATGCTTTTAAAATTAACAAGTATAGACAAGATATTCTGCAATGTCCTGTTCTCTCTGTTTTTGTTAACATTTGTTAATCTGAAAATATGGTAGGTTGGCACTAGTAAATGGTGCAGAATTACAGAGCTGGAAGAGACCTCAGAATATATCTAAATAGTGCTCATTGCATCCCCCTACACCCTTGTCATGTCCCCAGGAAACGAGCATCCACTTTCTACTGGAAGACCTCCAACACTTTATTAGTACTTTATAAAGTAGACATCATTTCATTTTTAGACAAACTTTAACTATCAGGAAATTTTTCTGTAGGCTAAGCTAAAATCCATCTCCCCAGCTTGTTCTTGAGTGTTTACATTATTTTAAAATTTGATTAATTTCTTTGGGTATGATGGAGCTAAAGATAGTAATGAAATCACAGTGGGTTCATCCATAGGAAATATGATATTTAGCTAAGTCACTGTACAAAGCTATTATAGATTGTCTCAGTTCCCCAATCTAAGTTATTCCTTCACTCTGTGTCTATATAGCTTTCCGGAAAAGATATTTTGTAGTTTGTTGATAAATCCACTGAATGTGTAGAATCAGCTAGATATCTATCAAAGAAGACTTTGACTTGCTGACTAGGTATTGTTTGGGTGGGTCTCATTGGGCCATCTATTTTGATTCACCCAGTTCCCTTTGTGACAAATAGGGCAAATGTGCAAGATCACTGAATGGAAGGGAAGGTATTGTCTGTTGCTGTAGTACTGAGTTTTTCATTTTGGAGTTGACAGGAGGTTGATACAGGGATTGAACCATGTTAGAACTATACTAGCCTGCTGGACACAGGTATCAGAGAGTAAAAATGGTGCTATCACTTTCTACATTGATTAAGTTAACTGTATAGTTGCAAGGGTTTTTTTTCCCTTCTTGTTGCTAGGACACAACCTTATGGTCAGAGAATGTTGGAAATATGATCATCAGGCCCTGTGCAGAATAAATCTAGTGATGGTCCTTGGGCTTTATCAATGGCATTCTTCACTATTATTCTGAATAGACAATGGGTCCTTTGGGTCATGAGGCCTCAGCTCCTGGCTGCCTCCTTCTTACTCCATTCTTAAAAATTTTCTAAACTCACATTTTTTCCCCTGTGGAATAATTTTATTTTGTTCTTGCTTTTAATTATTTTTAAGTAAACATTTATTTTCTTTCCCTCTGAAATGCACAATTAAAAAAAAGAGAGAAAAACAAAATACTCATAAGAATGCACATAAGAATGCAAAACAAATTCCTATATTAGACATGTGCAAAACTCTATATTTTACTGTGTATTTCATAGAGTTATTGCTGGGACAAAAGGAATGCACAGTTTAATTTATTTGGGGACATAGTTCCAAACTTTCGGGTTTATCAACAGTGCTGTAGGGTTCCTGTTTTCTGCAGGGGGGATTTTTGATGTTTCTTAGTCCCTAGTAAGGCTCAGGACTTCCTAACATTTTACTGGTTTGCCAGGCTAAATCATATCCATTTTCCATTACAAATAGACAATATTTTTGTTTTCTTAAACCCAAGTTGATGATATCAGTGTGTTCCTTTGGCAGTACAGTAAATAAGATGAAATCTGAGTCATCTTTGGCCCTCCCCTCCTACTTTACCTATTAATTCTAATCAGTCAATGAATCCTATTGATTCTCTCTTCAAAATATCTTTTCTCCATTATCTCTTAAAGGATCACAGCATCCTAAGATCCTAGATTTAGCTAGAAGGGACCTTAAAGACTATATAGTCTAATGCTTTCATTTTACAAATGAGGATGTTGAGGCTCAGAGAGGATAGGTAGGTGACATGGTCAAGAACAAAAGTAAGAGACAATAGCAAAATTTAAATTCAGATCTTCTCATTGTAAAACTACTGCTATTCCCATTATTGTAGTCGTAACATGGCAGCAACTTCATTATTCTCCAGGATTCTATTTTCTTACCTACTAAATCAGTCTTAGTCACTTCCACCAAAATTAGTCTTCCTACAACATCAATTTTTGTTGTAGACTCACAGGATGCTAGAGCAGGAAGCAAATTTATTAGACAAGACAATCTTAACCCCTTATTTGATGGATTAAGAAAATTAGTTCTAAGCTGATCTTCAGTAAACTTCTTTCTGCTGTTGAAATGTTTCCACCTCCATTCTTCCTGTGAGAGAACTATGTGGATGACCTCTGTCTCCTCCCATCATATACACTAAGAGGAACTTTGGTGCACCATTTTTGAAAGATGGTCCATAGAAGAGTTGAACCTAACCCTAGTCTTCCTCTACTGTCCAATTAGGGTAGTACATAGGTGTCCACAATTTTATCCCACTTTTTCCCTGACATAAAATTTCCTTTCCCACTCTCTGAAGGTGTACATTGCACAAATCCCTCCTCCATGAATCCCATTTTGATTTTCCTTTCTTTGAAATCCTCTTGTATATAACTATTGCTTTGGTATTTAATCATATCCATCCTCCCATGATGACTTAAACAATGCCATGTGTATTTATTCTGATATAACTTTTGTCTTTGTAAGATTTTTACAGTGGGAAGAGGGTTGGATATAGTAGTAGGAGAGGCCTGAGTTTGAATCCTCACTCTTTACTTATAAAATGGAAGAAATCATTGTTCTTACTGTCTCACAGATGTGTTGTGATGAGAGTATTTTATAAACCTTGCAATACCTTGTGTTCCACATTTTTTCTCCCTCCTTTCTCCCTATCCTCTCCTCTGGACAACAAGTAATCCAATATATGTTAAACATGTGCAATTCTATAGATATTTCCACATTTATAAGACAGAATTTTTTCACATGTAGCCAATATTATGAGCAGTTTCATATCAGTAATCTTCTTTCTGAAAACATATTATAGACCTGCTGGAAACCAGAAAGTTCTCACTTAACTATTTTCTTATTCTTTCAGCTGCCATGAAAAGTCACAAGCCAGATAAAAGTGCTGAGCTCCAAGGAGAAAATTTCACCTCCTCCTCTCTCAATTACAAAAACATTTCAACTATGGTCCTCAAAGGTCTTGAGAAGTTTCAGAATTTCAGCAGCAGCAGAACCACACTGGATGCCTTAGGAAGCACCAGTCTAGCATCGGAAATATCTGACTCCAGAGGGAGTTTGACCTCCTCCAGTGAAATGAATGCTACTCTTCATTCAGAGACACCCTCTGTCCCATCCTCTCAGAAAAATTCCTCAGGTGTGTGCAAGATGCTTCTGCCTGATGTGAAAACTGGTACTAGGTGGAAGTGAGGTTGGGGAAAGGCAGGGGAAAATGTTCTGTATTTAGGACTTGGTGGTGGTGATGGTCCTTAGTTCTTGAAGAGGATCAGTGTTGAGTCAGAAATGTGATGTGTTTGTAGGAAAGTGAGGAGAGTAGCCTGATGACAAGAGCATAGTAAATAAAGAACATTTATTAACTAGAGAGTATCCAGCAGAAGGTCTTTGATTTTATGTCCTATGAGGACCATTTGAAGGAACTGAGGATGTTTCTCCTAGAGAAAAGATTAGGAGAAATGGGGAAGATGTGCAGGCATTTTACCCATATTTGAAAATCTAGTTTCTGTCTTTCTCGGTCTTGCTCTTGTTCTCTTCCTCTTTCAACATATATACAATATATAAGTGTATATACATATAGATATTTACATATACATGTGTATATTTATATATGTATATGTGTTTGTATGTATATATGTATAAAGAAGCTGAAAGAGGTAGACACTGAGCCAGAGAGATAGAGAGATGGACAGAGGAATATTTTGAATGGGAATCATGGCAGCATCTACAGGATGCTGGAATAGAAAAGGACCATATTCCACATCTCAAATTATATCACTTGGAGAACTGTAGCTGAGAATGTCCAGCCATAAAACTCTCTCTTCCTTTTAGGCACATCGAGTCAGTAACTTTTCTATATCAGAAGCCCCTTAGAGGGCTCTTTATCATTTCAAGTTTTGATTCCTGTAGCTTTGAATCATACATGACTGGAAGCAATTTACTGAAAAGAAAAAAGAAAAGAAAATTAAATAAATTGAAATACATAAAAAAGAAAGTTCAGAGGGGTTACAAAGAGGAAATTCTGCTACTACTTTGTTAATAAATATACTTTTTTGAGGCAATTAGATTGTGACATGTCCAGGGTCACATAACTAGTAAGAAGTAAGTGTCTGAGACCAGATTTGAACTCGGATCTTCCTGACTTCAGGACTGATCCTCTCTCTCTCCATTGCAACTTCGATCTATTCCACTAAATATACTTTTAAAAAACAAATATGCCACAGAAATTTATTGTTTCATATACAATCCAGATTTTTTTTGGTTTTCCTTTGTGTATGTTTGTGTTGTGAGTAATTATTAAGTTTGTAATTTAAAATTTTCCAAAAAAAAATCTATCTGTGAAAATTCTGGAGTTCTGGTAAACTGCTGAAATATTCATTTTTCTTTATTTGATTTCAGCCCTGGAAAGTTTCCATCAGGCTTCTGACAGTTTGGAGTCAGACGGGAGGACCACCACCTTTGTAACTATCTCAGATTTTCTGACAAGGGGAAAAGAGAGGACATTCAGGTCTGTAACTGACATCACTCCCTCCATGGAAGCCGGAGGAAAAGTTATTCCACCTACAGAAACATCTACTCCTTCCAGCTTGATACATTCTTCTACTTCTATATTAGAGACCAAAGCATCAAGTATCTTCTCCCAGGGGAAAAATCACACAAAACTTCCATGGCCACATTTCTTCAGGACATCAACTTACCCATCTCCCTCAAGCAAGTCTTCATGTGAGTATTACTATAGTCATGGAGAACTCTCACTGCTTTTCCAAACCTAATTCCTAGATCCCATAAAGCCTTCTTGGACTAATCAACCCCCCAATGAGTTTAATATATATTATTAGCAATTTTCTCCATCACGTTTTAAAGCCAATCAACAAAATAATCCATTTAACCATTATTAATAACATTTGTTGATTTCCCAATTGGAGATGCTCATGCTAAAATTTAGTAATTCTCCCTTGCAAGCCTATTTGAGTGTACTTCGGTTTACTCCTGGTTGCAAAGCAGTAGTAACTACAAAGAAGTAATGTATGTCATTTTAAGACAGGTGGTGGGGTGGGGTTGGATCTAAGTTTATATCTTCTGTATATACCACAATGTCTTGCACACAGTCTTTTTAAAAGACAAGACTGTAAGATCTTAGAGTTAAAGGTAGTTAGGATCTCGCAGTTGGAAGGACTTTGGAGCTCATATAACCCAACTTCTTTATTATACAAAACAGAAAACTTAGAACCAGGGAAATGAATTGCCCAAAGTCATAAAAGTTGCCAGTTCAAGAGCAGGGGTTTGAACCCAGGTCTTAAACTTTCAAATTCTGATTCCTTTTCATTGTACCTGCTGTTATTTTAATCTTGAAAGTACAGGTGGAAGGGTTCTGATGAAAGGCCTTATTTCTAAAATACCTGGAGTCATTTTCCAATTGATAGTCAAAGAATATGAACAATTTTCAGATGAAGAAATTAAAATTATTTTGCTTGCTTGTTTTTTTTTCTTCTTTTTATCTGATTTTTTTCTTGTGCAACATGATAAATGTGGAAATATGTTTAGGATAATTGCATATTTTTAACCTATATTGAATTATTTGCTGTCTAGGAGAGGGAATTGAGGAAAGGAAGGGAGAAAAATTTGGAACACAAGGTTTTTTAAGGGTGAATATTGAAAGCTATCTTTGCATATATTTTGAAAATAAAAATTTTTTTTAAAAGTACAGGTGGAACAGGGTCTAGAATAGTTGTTATCCATCTGGCTCTCCTGTAGCTGCTGAATAAATGAGACCCTGTTTTGTAGAAGAGATTTAATGACCTGTCCAAAGTCTTACAGTTAGTGCCTGGGACTTGAACCCAAGACTCCCAAATACAAATCCATTCCCTCTTTCCCCTTCCTCCCTTTTGTTTTTGTACAAGTTTTACATATGTTATTGCTAGGTGCCAAAATGGATAGCAAGTCAGGTCTACAGTAAGGAAGATCTGAGTTCCAATCCAACCCCAGACGCTTAGTAACAAGTCTTGAGCAAGTCATTTTAACTTCCATCTACCTTAGTTTCTCCATTTGTAAAATGGGGATAATAAGATTATTTATCTCCCAGCATTGTTGTGAAGATTAAATGAGATATTTGTAAAGCCCTTTGTAAAACTTAAAGTGTTATATAAATGCTATTGCTATTCATAATAAGTTATTAATAATATATAATATTGAGTCACTTAGCTATTTAATATAGTTATTATTATTATTTATAAACATGTTCATAGACTCTCAAAGGACAGTTC
This sequence comes from Sminthopsis crassicaudata, assembly GCF_048593235.1. Taxonomy (NCBI): domain Eukaryota; kingdom Metazoa; phylum Chordata; class Mammalia; order Dasyuromorphia; family Dasyuridae; genus Sminthopsis; species Sminthopsis crassicaudata. The sequence goes on along the minus strand of NC_133619.1, from coordinate 334,269,867 downwards.
AGGCAATGGGCATAAAAGAAATCTTATACACTCTCTTCTTTTTCTCTCTTTATGATAATTTAGTGGGAGGGAGTTGTGACGTGTTTATGTTTACGAGGCATCTAGATGGTGTACAAAAACTGGCTCCAAATCTAACTCTGTGAGCCTAGTAAGCCAGTTAACTGGCTCTGTCTCAGTTTCTTTGTCTATAGAAAGGGGATAACACTATGACTTAGCTCATAGATCTGGTTGGAAGGATAAAATGAGATGGTTTTTGTAAATCAAGAACCTTAAGGTCAGAGCATCTTGAAGTATGTGGGGCTTTATTAACCCTACAACTCATCTTCCTTGTTCTAACGTGAAACCCAGAGGGGGAATGTTTTGCTCACAATCACACTGGGAGAAGATTCACAAGCCAGAATTCATATCCAGGTCTGCTTTGTTCCAGTGCCCTGGCTGTAGAACCTCATAACTTGGATTTACATCATCAAAGCAAAAAGCAACTGCTGAGTTACTTGACATAGTGATTTGGTTTAATCAGCTAGCTCCTCTCATATATAACTTGAACCTGCTGCTTCAGTTAAAGAGATAATTCTCTGATACCTTCCAGTCACTTAGTGTGCATTTATTAAGTGCTTTGTTTCAGTTATGTCTGGCTCTTCATGATACCCTTCAACTACTGAAAGGGTTCGCCATTTGCCTTCTCCATTTTACAGATATGGAAACTGAGGCAGACAGGATAAAGTAACTTTCTCAGAGTTACACAGCTAATAAGTGTCTGAGTTTTTTACTCAGAAAGATGAGTTTTTCTGATTTTCAGGCCCCGCACTCTTAATAATTAATACTTACTATGCTTAATAATTAGTTCTTACTATGGCCAAACACTGTTTTAGGAGAATATTTTTACAAATTGTTAATAAGTAGCTCTTGGACTAGATGATGCCCAAGATTCTTTCCTCTGCTTTAGTTGTTTTGATTTCATAATTTATAAACCAATCTTATTATTACTAAATTCTGGAAGGGAAGCATTTGTTTATTGAGCTGTATTTGGATTCAGCTTTGGTTCACAAATCCTGGGATCATCATTTCTGTTTGCCTTTAGCCCATTCATTTGGCATGATTTTTTTTTTATTAAAGCTTTTTAATTTTCAAAACATATGCATGAATAATTTTTCACCATTAACCCCTTAAAAACCCTGTGCTCCAATTTTCCCCTCTTTTCTCCCTCCCTCTCCCCCAGACAGTAAGTGATCCAGTATATGTCAAACATGGTAGAACTATATGTTTAATCCAATATATGCATACATATTTATACAATTATCTTGATGCACAAGAAAAATCAAATCAAAAAAGAAAAAAACGATACCTGGCATGTTTTCAAATAATTTTAAATTGGATTCAGACAAAGCTCATAACTTCACTGAATATTACTCTAGATTTCATCTGTGCCTTTTGGGACTTATACACACACATATACACACACTCACTTTCTCTGTCTCTGTCTCTGTCTGTCTCTTCCTCCCATCCTCTTGGACCCAATTTTGAATCCTGGCTCTTTATAACTAGCATTTCTAGACCATTTTAAGATTTATAGAGCTTTTTACAAATACTATTTCATTTGATTCTCATACCAACTTTGGAAGGTAAGTTCTCTTATTATCCCCATTTGACAGATGAGAAAACCTGAGATATGTAGAGGTGAAGTTACATAGCTAGGAATTGTCTGGGGCTGGATTTTTAATTAGATCTTTCTGATTCCAAGTCCATCCCCTAGTTGTATATAACATTTACTACTATATTTGGTGAATCACCTTACCTCTCTGCAATGTAGTTTCTTTGTACATACAATACATTAGATTATATTAGACATATTAGATTAGATGGCCTCTGAGCATCACTTCAAACTTTAAATCTATAAAATGAAAACAAACTGTAAAAAACTTACAGATTCATAGACGCTTTGAGGGTTAGTCCCTGAGGTTTAGCTCTTTAAAAGTCTCTCAACCACATTTTCAAAATTTTTTATGTGTGAAATGAGGGAATGCTTTCTATTTCTAATACCCTTATTGAAGATGCCCAAAATTTGGTTAAAAGTTTTGACCACAATTTTTGATTGTATTGATGTTGTCTAGAAATAGTATAGATCCCTTCCTGGCCCATACTGATAGCTATCTTAGAGGGCAGCTACGTGGCACCGTAGTGCACAGAGATAAGAAGACTTATCTCCCTGAGTTCAAATCCGGCCTCAGACTCTTACCTGGACCCTGGAAAAGTCATTTAACTCTGTCTGCCTCAGTTTCCTCATCTGTAAAATAGTCTGGAGAAGGAAATACCAAGTTACTCCTGTATTTTTGCCAAGAAAACTCCAAATGGGATCATAAAGGATCATTCATGACTGAAAAGGAGATTTGTACTTAAAGAAAATTACTTGGGAGCTCTGTGGAAAATAGACTGGAATGGGAAGAGATTTGAGATGAGGAGGTGGATGCTACAATAAGGGGGATGAAAAGGATTGAGTAACTGGCTTAAAGTTGTTGTGTAGGAAAATTATCTAAGAAAAGGATGCTGTAGAAGTGAAACATCAGCAATTGATTGGCTATGTGGAGTGAGTGGGAATGAGGATCTAAGATTGACATTGAGATTTCAGTAGCCCAAAAGCCGAGTGTTAAGGCAGCTCTCTAAGACTGGAAGGTAAAACATGAGCCTTCTGCTTACATTGGCAGAGGGAGTTTTCCACACTAAGAAAATACTAGCTGGCATAAAAATATTAGCCCAATGACTTAATTTTAAAATGATCCTGAAATTTTACTTTTTTTTTTAATCAACATTTCTACAAGTTATATTTGATTTATTGTCTGTTGACAATTCTAGTAAAAGCATTAAGAATTTTTGAACAGTTTTTTTTTTGGTTTGGATTTTTTGTAAATAGTATTTTCTTTCTTTCTTTTTTTGCAAGGGTGTTGCGGTTAAGTGACTTGTTCAGGGTTATATAACGAGTAAGAGTTAAGTATTTGAGGTCGAATTTGAACTCTGGTCCTCCCACTTCAGGGCAGGTGCTCTATCCACTGTGCACTTCCCCCCCCCCATTATATGTAAATATAGTTTTCAACACTTCCTCCTTCCCTCTCTCCTTATTATGTGAATAATAAGAGCACTTACCTCTCAGAGTTGTTATGAAGATCAGATGAGATATTGTATGGAAAGTGTTTTATAAACTGTAAAGAATCAAATAAAAGGGAGCTATTAATTTTCTTTTTAAAATTATAGCTTTTTATTTTCAAAATGTATACAAAGATAGTTTTCCACATTCACCCTTGTAAAACCTTGTACTCCAAATTTTTTTTCTTCTTCCCTTCCCCAGATGGCAAGTAATCCAATATATGTTAAATATGTGCAATTATCCTATACGTATTTCCACAATTATCATGCTGCACAACAAAAATCAGATCAAAAAAGAAAAAAAAAATGAGAGCAAAAACAAAAAGCAAGCAAACAACAATAAAAAAGTGAAAATACTATGTTATGATCCACATTCCTCTCTCTGGGTGCAGATGGCTCTCTTGGAATTGTCCTGAATCATCTAATTTTTAAATAAATTTTCCTTTTTTTATTTCAGCCGTTGAAATTAGGACAGAACCAAAGAACTCAATTGCTGTAAATACTTTGGTCAGTCAGACAAACAGGATAAATATTTCTACCACATTCATCCAAAATGTCTTAAAGACTCTTCAGTCAACTAATAGAAGTTGGTTGGTAAATGGACCAGAAGACTCAACCAGGTATTCTGGAATGACCAGCTCTTTAGGCTCAACTCATGCCTCATCTTCCTTAGGGGAGGCCAGAAGAAAAAGTACAGTCACAAGAGATCCGAATGATGCAAAATTCATTAAACTTTCCACGGATGGCACACTTGGACATCCTTCTCCTGGGACCTCTGCTCTGTCTGAACAAAATGATTCCCCAAGTGAGTACCCACTTCATCTCACATTATAGAGCAAAGTCAAATCCAACTAAATTGATATTTTGGCAATAGATAGAACAAGGTGTGTCAGTACTCATTCAGCTGATATATGTTAGCACTTGAGCCTTCTATTCAATTTTTTGTGTCTTTATATGTGAATATGTATTGTGTATGTTTATATATGCATATACACATATAATTATGTATATATATAATCTATGTATAATGTATAATATGGATTATTTTTAAAAATTATTTTATTTTCAATATATGAAGGATTAAGCATTTCTACAACATAATACAATAAAAAAGATGATTGCAATTAAACTACAAATCTACCATATACAATTTGATATTTCTTCCAAAGATACAACAGAGTTATCATATTCATTTCTTTTTTTCATCTTTTTTTCATCTCTCCTTCCCTTATCTTCCTCCAACTCCTCAGAGATAGTGTGGCATAGTAGATAGAAGGCAAAGCCTGCAGTCAGCTGCCCAGACTTCAAGCCTTGGGTTAGACACATACTATCTGTGTGACCATAGGCAAGATGAACCTTTCAGGGGCTCAGACAACTAAGATTAAAAATAATAAGTGCTATTTGTATAACTCTGCTAAGTGCTTTATAAATATAATCTCATTATATTCTCATAACAATCCTGGAAGTAAGTGCTATTATTAGCCTCAATTTATAATTTTACAGATAAGGAAACACAGAGAAAGTAAATGATATGTACAGAGTCATAGAACCATAAGTGTCTAAAGCTGGATTTGAATTGAATGGAATTTCAAGTAGGTCTTCCTGACTCCAGGTCCAGCATTTAATTCACAGTTATCTACTTTTCAACCTGAACCAGTAAAGAGAGTTTCTATACCAGGAGTTTGTCTCTGTGATAAAAAACAAAAAATCACAACTATAGAAGAGTGACTGGACAGCTGTCCTGGAAGATAGGAGAACATGAGTAGTCTTACTTCTGACAATTATTGGTTATTTCACCAGTCATTCTTTAGGAAGCTTTTGTATAAATTTCATTAAGGATGGCAACCAGAATTAGTAGAGAGAATTTCATCATGGGAGTTCTCTATGGTAATAAAATCCTAGATCTGGTCCTTATTCCCCTTATACACACACACATGCATACATATACATACACATGTACACATACATACATGTTACATACATATATGTTGAAAGAGAACAAAATTGTTTCTAAGGAAAGTTTAGCTAATGTTAATTTTTCATATATCTAGGTGATGCAGCGAACAAGACTCAATGAGATAGCTGATTTTTAAAAATAGTATTTTATTTTTCCAAATACATGTAAAGATAATTTCCAACATTGATTTTTGTAAGACTTTGTATTCCAAAATCTTAGTCCCTTACTTCTCCTCTTCCCAAGACAGCAAATAATCTGATATAGGTTAAATATGTGCAATTCTTTTAAATGTGAGATATGCTGATTTTTGCAGTCAGGATTTATCTTTTCCCCTTTTTTTTTTGCCCTTGCAGCTTTTGAAGGAGATCATCAGCTGCCCTTTAATGACGCAGATGTTGGGAATGATAATTCTAAGACTCAGACTGCGGCTGGGCTCAATCTTGAGATTTTTACCAGAGACGAGAACACATCCGATTGGTCCATCACCAACAAAAGTGCTTTTGTGTATGTGAATAAAAACTCCACTGTGTATCCTGAAATTGTGAACCCTTTAATCCTGATCCAGCTCTCCAAGCAGTGGACAGGAAATCGTACAGGTCCAGATGATACACATCTCTTTGAGCCTTCCACAGAGTCTTCATCAGTGTCTTCTTCAGAGATGTCAGATTCTTCATTACACCATCATCCTTTACGTGAGTTTTCTTATGCTGAAATTCAGCTGTACACTTAACGAAGGCTGAGATTGTTTTATTCAGGACAACTCTGGTCTCTGCAAACCCTAGCTCTTTCTACAAAATCAATCTATCAAGTAACCAGCATTTATTAAACACCAACTCTTTGCAAGCTAAAAGCTGGGGATAAAAATACCAATTTAACACTGAGTTCAGTTCCCATGTTTTCAGGAGTCCTTTCTAGGTCCTTCCAAAACTAGTATCTTCTCTCTGATATTACTTTCCATCTATTTTGTATTCATTTTATGTGCATTCATTTTATCTTATATTCTGTATTCATCTTATATTCAAGTTGTCTCTTTGATTTGAATGTAAGCTACTTGAGGATAGAAACTATTTTTGCCTTTCTGTATGTACTTGGAGCTTAGCACAGTACCTGGTACACAGTAAGCACTTAATAAATGTTTGTTGGCTGTCTAATGTAATGAAATGACTCCCTTTTCACGAGGATCTTTGAGTGCTCCAGCTTGTTGGCCAGTCATCTGGGTCTCTCTTGGTCAGGGATTCCCATCAATACATGACAATCATTCAGTGCCTTGCCTGGTAGAACTCTAAGAAGATTCCCCCTGCCAGGACCTCCCTCTGCCACCTTCTCTATGCCACAGTGTCCCCAACCCTGCTTGGTCAGTGCTCTTCCTTACCTAAGGCCCTCTTCTTTGTGATCTTAAGACTTAACAGTGGTGAAAAGCCACCAGAAAGTTGACGACTTCTAATTATTTCTCAAGGAACACCCTCATTAACTACCCTGGTGTTTTTTCTCTTCCTTTTCATTTGTATGACAACCCAACTGTGTTTCCAGCATGCTCATTAGTGCATAGATACCTGAAAGATTGGGTAACTTTCAAAAAGTCAGAGTTAGTAAGAGAAGCAGAATTTGAACTCTGTCCTTCTGAGTCCAGAGGTAGCATCCTTTAGCATGACGCCTTCATCTTTTGTCTTTGTGTCCCCAGCATCTAGCTTATGCTGGCTTGTTGATTGATGATTGACTGAAAGTCTCAGTTTCAGATCAAAGCTGCTGCCTCTCCAGACTCCTAAAACTAGTCTGGTGGCTCTTGTGGATTCTGCCCAGCACTGCACAGTCAAATCTCAGCAATCTATTTTCTGTTTCTAAGGCTTTATTCACTTTCCTCCTACTGGTCAGTTGTTGGAATTGTAGCCATCCTTCAACCTGATTCAATCATTTTTTTTATGGCCCTTTAATCTCGACAAAATAGCTTCTATATGCTTATGTTCATTATCTCTCTCTCTCTCTCTCTCTCTCTCTCTCTCTCTCTCTCTCTCTCTCTCTCTCTCTCTCTCTCTCTCTCTCTCCTCTCCCCCCCCCCCCTCTCTGTCTCCCTCTCTGTCTCCGTCTCTGTCTCTCTCTGTCTCTCTGTCTCTCTCGGTCTCTCTCTGTCTCTCTCTGTCTCTCTGTCTCTCCCTCTCTCTCTCTCTCTCTCTCTCTCTCTCTCTCTCTCTCTCTCTCTCTCTCTCTCTCTCTCTCTCTCCCCCCCCCCTCTCTGTCTCCCTCTCTGTCTCCGTCTCTGTCTCTCTCTGTCTCTCTGTCTCTCTCGGTCTCTCTCTGTCTCTCTCTGTCTCTCTGTCTCTCTCTCTCTCTGTCTCTCCCTCTCTCTCTGTCTCTGTCTCTGTCTCTCTCTCCCTCCCTCTCTCTCTCTTCTCCTTCTCTTCTCTCTTTTCTCCCTCTCTTTTCTCTCTCCTTTTCTCTTCTTTTTCTTTTCTCTCTCTCTTTCTCTCTGTCTCTCATTCTGTATCTCTTGAATCTGTTTCTCCATCTCTGTCTCTCTTTCTGTCTTTTTCTCTCTCTTCCTCCCTCCCTCTTTCCTTCCCTCTCTTTTTCCCTCTCTCCCTTCCTCCTTCCCTTCCTTCCCTCCATCTCTTTCTGTCTGTCTCTCAGTCTGTGTCTGTCTGTTTCTCCTTATTTTTGTCTGTCTCTCTCTTTACCCCTCTCCCCTTCCCTTTGTCGTTCATTCCATTCCCAACCCTCTTCTCTGGTCTTACCTTTTAACTGCCAGGTATTTGTCACAGAAATTTGTCTATCTATCAGTTTTAACTCATCATGAAATTATGGCAGAAGTTCTCAAAGTGGATCTAGGACTCTCTGAGATCCTTTCAGGGCATCCACAAAGCCCAAACTATTTTTTCATAATAATTATAAGACATTTTAATATCTAATAGGTCAGTATCAATAAATATAACTAACCTAAACAAAATTTCTTTGGGGAGAAAAGTCCTTAGTAGTTTTAAAGAATGTTTTGGGATCCTGAGACTAAAAAGTTTGAAGACTGAGACTCCCTGAGACTTTTTTAGGGCATCCATGAAATCAAAATCATTTATAATTTTTTTTATATTTTTATAATAATGCTGAGACATTTTGATTTCTAATACAATCAGTATCAATAGGTATAATCTATCTAAACAAAAGCTCTTTGTGGAGAGTGCCCTCAGGAATTTTTAAGAGTAAAAAGGGTACTTAGACCCAAATATTTGAGGACTGCTGAATTAGCATATCTAAATAAGTCTGCCTCAGTTTTCTTATCCATTAAATGAAGATAATAATCACCTTTACCTGACAGATACTGTAAGGATCAAACGAGGTAAAGCACTTTGTAAACTTTTAAATACAATATAAATGTTTATTATTATTATTAACTCTAATCCATCCTAGCTTGTGTCCCTAAGTTAGTGTTTTTGTCTACTGAATAATATAATCAATCAATCAATCAACCAACATTAATTAAGCACTTCCAACGTGCCAGGCTCTGTGTAAGGCAATGGGAATAAAAAGATAAAAATGAAACTTTCCTTGCCCTCAAGAAATATAGAGTCTATATAATTTAACTGGACAGCCCTGACCCATATCAGTAAGCATATGCTTTAACATAGTGAATTTTTCATTGTAATTTTAAGTAGAAACAAAATATGCATTTTTGTAATAAAATAATATTTATAAAAATAGTGTATGATAAAAATAGCATTTCAAACTATACTATCAACAGAGTTTCCTTGTTATCAAAAATTCATAGGAATTACTTGTAAGACCTCTAGCTTTCAGTGTCTTGTCTGTTTTTGGCTTCTCTATTTCCTGTACTTTTATTCCCATACGTAGTCACACTTTTCATGCAAGGCTTAAAGACTGAGTTATGGAGCAGGAGCAGAAGTGTATTGGAAGTGAGAGTTTCCTCACTGATAGTTCACTAGACCAGTGAAATCACAGCTTCAGAACTGTGCCCACAGGCCAGGTGCACCAAAATAAGCCTACCTTTATATTTGATAAATTTTCTTCTCTTTAGACATAATAGCTCTTTTTTTTTTGTAGTTGTTGTTGTTTATCATTTCAGTCATGTCCAATTCCTTATGACCCATTTGGAATTCTTGACGAAGATATTAGAGTGGTTTGCCATTTCCTTCTCCAGCTCATTTTACAGATAAGGAAACTGAGGCAAAAGGTTTAAGTGATTTGCCCAGGGTTACATAGCTAGTATTTGCGGTCAGATTTGAACTTAGAAAGATGAGCTTTCTTTACTCCAGTTCTGGCACTCTATGTACTGTGGCACCTAGCTGCTGGCTACATTGTCCCACATAAACTGGAGAGGGAAATACTTTTTTATATCATTGCAGTTGCCCTCTTTCCCATATCCTTCAAAACTTAACACCTTTAGCATAACTAATTTTAAGCCAGTTACCCCTGTCTTGCTAAACTGTTCAAGCAAAGGAATAAGTATTCCCTGAGAGGTAAGCAACTCTAAAGAGTAATTTCATAAATTACCAGTCCCACCAAGAAATGATTTCCCTTTCTCTTCTGAGGAAATTGCATCTTCACACTGAGCTATGTTAATATTTCTTTTTTAAACTTATTATAAAAGTCTTTGGTGACATTTATAAAAAGCCCAACAAAATTTGTTTTTATAATTACATGTAAATTTTTTTTAAAAATCCATTTGTAATTCTCTCCTTCCCTATCCTGCCCTCTCTCTGAGACAACAAGGAGTTAGATATAAGTTATACATGTGTAGAACATATCTTGTTATTAGTCATGTCATGAAGAAAACATAGACAATAAAATCACAAGAAAATAAAGAAAGTAAAAGTATACTTTTATCTGCATGCAGATTCCATCAGTTCTTTTTCTGGAAGTAGATATCATTTTTCATCATGGGTCCTTTGGAATTGTCTTGGATCACTGTATTGCTGAGAATCACAGTTGATCATTGCACCATGTTGCTGTACTGTGTACAGTGTTCTCCTAGTTCTGCTCACTTCACTCTGCAGCCATGTTAGTATTGCTAAAGCTGCTGCGTGTTTATCAGAATTATTGGTCCCTTTGCCTTCCTCGATTGAAAGATCACTGACTGGAGTCATAAGATCTGGGTTCCAAGTCTGTTTGTGACGCTATCTGTGTGACCTTGGTCAAACCCCTTAATCTCTCTATAACTCATTTTCCTCATCTGTAAAACAAGGGGATGCAATGGTTCCAGAGGACCAATAAAGAATATTGCTGCACACTGCCTGCCTTAGGGATGATGGACTTAAAATGCAGGATCAGGCACTCATTTTAGACATGACCATTGTGGGAGTTTGTTTTGTTTGGTTGTGCATTTTTATTACAAAGATTTTTCTTCTTTGTTTTTCTCTTTCAAAGGTAGGTAAGGTAACAGGGAAGGAAAACAAATTCTTGGTTCATTGAAAAAAATTAATTAAATATAGGATAGCTAGTTTGCACAGTAGTTAGGACTCAGGACCTGGAATCAGAAAAACCTGAATTCAAATCTGGCCTCAGATATTTGCTAGCAGTGTGACTCTGGGCAAGTCACTTAATCCTGTTTGTCTCAGTTTCCTCATCTGCAAAATGAGCAGGAGAAAAATATAGCAAACCATCCAGTATCTTTGCCAAAAAAAAACCCAAATGGGGTCACAAAGAATTGGGCACAATGGAAATGACAGAAAAGCAACAACAGTTAAAAAATGTTAGGGACTAGAGTTAGATTTCATGCTCTCTGAGGTCCCTACTAGTTCTGGTTATGATTCTATTATCCTTATACCATCCACCATTGATAGTCATACTGATTCATTGAGTTGTAATATTGATCTTGATCCCTAAAAATTTGAGATATCTTAAGACACAAATCCAGCTCAGCAGAAGAGGCTTATATGTCTAGAGCTAGAAGGAATCATAGAAGTTACTTAGTCCAAGCCATAATTTTAGATATGAGGAAACTGAATAGAGGCCAAGAAATTTATCCAAGATCATAGAGATAGTGAGTATCAGAGCCAAGTCAGAAAACCAGGCCTCTGACTCCTAAGCCAGCTTTTCCACCCATACTGTAAGGTACAGTTGGGGAACCTAGAGATCAACTAGTCCAGGGGTTCTTGATATTTTTTGTTACATGGCCCCATGGTCTTATATGTGTGGATTGTTGCATACATTGATTATTGAAGAAAACACTAAATTTTCTCAATTACATGTAAAAACCACTTTAAACATTCATCTTTACAAATTTTGAGCTTCAAATTCTTTTCCTACCTCCTTGAGAAGGCAAGCAATTTGCTTTAGATTATACATATGCAGTTATGAAAAACATATGTTCATATTAGCCATGTTGCAAAAGAAAACAGACAAAAAACCCACAAGAAAAATAAAGTAAAACAAGTATGCTTTACTCTGCATTCAGACTCCATAAATTCTTTCTCTGGAGTTAGATAACATTTTTTATCACAAGTCCTTTGGAATTGTGTTGGATGCTTTTATTGCTGAGAAGAGTATGTCATTTGTAATTATATTGTACAATATTATACTTGTATTATACTTATTATTGAATAATATTGTTACTGTATATGATGGTCTTTTGGTTCTGCTTACTTCATTTTGCATCAATTCATACAAGTCTTCTCAAGATTTTCTGAAACTATCCTACTTGTCATTTTTTATAGCAAATCATATATCATAACTTGTTCAAAAATTTCCCACTTGATGCTCATCTCTTCAATTTCCAATTCTTTGCTACCACAAAAAAGCTGCTATAAATATTTTTGAACATATGGGCCCTTTTTGTTTTCCTTTTATCTCTTTGACATACAGAGCTAGTAGTGGTATTGCTGGGTCAAAGTTATATAGCCTTTTGGGCATAGTTCCAACTTGAACTCTGAAATAGTTGGATCAGTTCACAACTTCATCAGTAGTGCATTAGTGTCCCAATGGGAAACATTAAATTTTTCTTAGTAGTGAAAATATGATGTAATTTTCTCCCATATAAATTAATAGATCACCTGTAAGTTATCTACAGATCCTTTGGGGTCCCTGGATTCTGATTAAGAACCCCCAATCTAGTTCAATTTAAAGTTTTCAAGATTGTAAACCTATTAACTTTGAATGTTTTGACTACTGATTTTTCCATTGCAGCTACAATGTTCATTTTGGTTTTCCATATAGTTAACTTCCAATGAAAATGCTGTGTAAAGCCTTAGAATTTTCCACACAGGAATGTTCCTTACCTGATTTCAGAGTTAGTTATTATTGTCTTCTAAATTGCTCTCTCTTGTCTTTAATTTCCATTTCAGACACAGAAGGTAGCCATGAGCTAGAGAGAAGGTCAGGTTCAGAAGAAAGTACTTCCAGTTTTCTTCATCCCAGTCCAAATACCTCAGCTACTTCATCTAGGAATGGAGAGAGAACACTGCGATCTCTTACCAATAGCAGCCTGCCTTCTGATGGAGGGGAGCACTCCACAGTGCTTCTCCATGGCACAGAGGGCATTCCTCAGATGGGAGTCACAGACACCACAGGTTCAATCTCAGCTTCGTCAGACACACTGCAGACCCAAGAAGGTAAGCTCTCTTCTCAGGATCATTGCCTCCACATTTTCCTGCCCTTCCTGGTTTATTCATGGTTCTAGAATAGCTAACATTTACTTAACATTGTAATGCTTGTGAAACACTTTTACACATATTATTTCATTTTGATCTTTACAAACCTCTGAGATCGGTGCTGTCACTGATGAGGAAAGTGAGGCACAGAGAAGTTAAAGGACTTTCCCAGCGTCACACAACTAGGAGGGGCTAATGGTGTATTCAAACTCAGGTTTTTCTGCCTCAAGTTAGTTTTTGATTCAGAAAGAAATTTCACCATCAACTCCAGGTCTTTCCTGACTCTGAGTCCATTTGGGGCTATCACTTTTTAAAAGAAATTTTACCTTCATTTCCAAATAATTCTTTCCTCTTCTTCTACACAGTGAGCAATCCATTATGAAGAACTGGTTAAACACACACACACATACATATACACACACAACCAAGTATGATCGTATGCAGCATTCTGTACCTATATCCTGCTCCCCATCTATATAAAGAAGAGAGAGAAGGATATGCTTTCTAAACTTAAGTGGTGACATTTAAAATCAGTCTCATGGGAGGTTTTGGCTTGTTTGATTGACCTAATTTCTATTCTTACCATTTTAGCCACTGGAAGTAACGATGGACCAATGGGCAGCACACATATAGGAAAAAGGACATCTGGTTACCATACAGACAGCACTTATATTTCATCAACTTTCACCAAAGTAAGAGACAGGACATTATTGTCCATTACAAATAACAGCACCTCTCCAGACACCATTAAAACCTCAACCACCTATCATAGAACCTCCAGCTCCTCGGCTTTAGCACAATCTCCTTCTGCTGCTGTTGTTACTGATAGAAACAACATCTCATCAAGTGAAGGGCAATTTGTCATTCCCTCCACTGAACCATTGGTTGTGAGTTCTTCTGACTTATCAACATATACATCTACAGCCAGTGTTCCCCCCAACACAGTGCTACTTCAGGTGTCCACTGGTGACTCATCTTCATCTTCATCATCGTCCTCTTTGCCATCCCCCTCAGAGTCACAGCTAAGTCAGCCATCTTCCTCAACCCCATGGCCAACATTGGCTTCTTCCCCACTCTTGTTTTCCATGGATGAATCCTCCAAGTCCATATCTTCCTCACTGTCATCTTTATCAACCTATGGGGTAGAATCCACCCCATCGCCAATAATATTCCAACAGTCATCTTTACCACACTTGTCTTCTACCTTAGTCCCCCCCGGTGGTGATTCCTGGGCAAGAGAGTCCTCTGTGACTTCAACTGATACATTGAGAGAATTATTCACTACTGAGGTTCACAGTAGCCCATCAGGAGACCAAAAGAATCAAAGTGTCTCCTACCAGGAAGAAACCAGCATGCAGTCGAAGTCACAACCTCCAGGTCTTCCACCAATGGAACCAACAGAAGTGGTAAATAATAATTCTACAGCCAATGCCCCTTTACCTCCAGTCCCAACAGAGTCTCTCAGAGAGCCAACCCTCCTGGCCACCAGCACCAATTCAGCTCCACCATCACCAGTTATGACAACCACATCTCATGCAACCATTCTATCTTCAACAATTTCAACTGATCTCCCACCTCCAATAAGTGTTCTTACAACTGTGAAAGCAACAACCAAGAAAACCATCCTGCCTATTGGACCCAGGACTACGATGTCTCAGAGAACCACAGAAGGTCCTGTCACCTCTGAAACCAGCAGAGTGGAGACAGAGGCTACCACCAAAGTGATCCCTACCACTGGTATAGTCACACCTGTGCAAGAACTGAGCTCAACAGGAAGAAATCAAGAAGAGGCAAATCCCACTGTTCATTTTCCCACAGAATCATCTCTTTCCCCCCAAATTACAAAGGCTTCTACTTCTACACCTTTGACTCTTAAGCCAACTACTGTAGTCCCATTAAGCAGCGTGAGGCCATTGATGACATCACCCTCAACAACAGGTAAAATTCATTCTCAGCTACCAGTGACTAGTTAGTGCGATTCTCTGCTAGGTTCTGGGTACGTGGGAAATTTTTAAAAATTTGATGGTTTCTAAATTATTTAACATCTCCAAACATAGGAGCCTATCTATCTGCATTTTTAACCTCTAGTCTACATAATAAAAAATGCTGTCTAGGGCTGTATAAATCCATTGGTTGGTTTGGTTTGTTTTGTTTTTCGTAAAGGGTCATTGAATTATTAATTCATTTAATGTTGGGTTGGTTTAGTGGTGGGCTCTTTATAAAGAAATTTTGGAAAGTGCTTGTTGGGAATCATTTGTCTTAAGAAAATAAAATGTAGCAAAAGTTATGAAAATAATTTTTGTACGTATTTAGAAGAATTGATCATGAGAGTTGGAGCTCAAGAAAAGGTCACTTTACTCATCTATTTTCTTAGGGCTTCAACTTTCTTCAAATGACAAAGGCTTCCTTTACTAATAATTGTTCTTATCTAGTTACTAATTCAATTATTCTTTCTCCCAAAATAATTGAATGATATAGCCCCAGAATTTGCAGGCCAAAAGTAGAAGATGAGGGCTGATAGGTCCATAGATTTAAAATTGTCAAGAATCTTAGAGACCAATGACTCCAACTTCTTTATTTGATGAAATTCTTCCATTTTTCATGTATCTAAGACTTAGCACAAACTATAATCCATCTATACCCAGCAAGATATAAAATCATGTACTAAGGCAGAGAGGGTTTAAATTTGCATTGGTGATGAGTATAATAATTGTTTCTTGAGGGATGTTGTAGGGACTAAAATTCCCTTCTGTTCATAGGGCCATAGGGATAATGGATCTCTTAGAATAGAAAGAACCTCAGAGATCATCTGATCCAATCTCCTCATTTTATATTTGAGGAAACAGACCTAGAGAGGTTAAGTAAGCAAAGTCACATACCCAGGAAGTAGCAAAGCCAGAATCTGAACATAGATCTTCTGGCTCCAACATCTAGTTTTCTTTCCACTGAAACATTTAAAAATTTTATTTTGTAGGTTTTTTTAAATTGAGGTCTTTTTAGTTGAGAACACACATGCTATATGCTTTGCTGCTTTTCCTCTATTTTTATATAATTTACAAAAGAAATATAAATAATCTAATTATGTGCCTTTCCTTTAAAGAAAATAGAAGCAAAGAAATCAACAAATACAAAAAACAATCAAGCCAATAATATGCTTCTATTTACCCTCCATCGTACCACACCCCACTAAGGACATCCTGCAGGGTATATTATTTCAATAGGCTATATTATTTCAGCCTTCTTTTCCTTATTATTTCCCTCCCTCATCCCCTTCCCTTTTTTCCCTTTCCTTCCTTTCCTTCCTTTCCTTCCTTTCCTTCCTTCCTTCCTTCCTTCCTTCCTTCCTTCCTTCCTTCCTTCCTTCCTTCCTTCCTTCCTTCCTTCCTTCCTTCCTCCTTCCTTCCTTCCTTCTGTAGGTTTTTTTTTAATCTACTTGAGTGTTTTTCTTTTTAGGAAGATTTTTTTTTGCTTTAAACACTGTTTTCATAATTTCTATTAACAGTTTATTGTGATGCAACAGATAATTCCCAATATTGTACTACTCCCCCCAACCCTTAAAAAATCAATGGCATTTTAAAATGCAAGTGGAATCTCTGGATCAAAATGAATATTTTTTTGTTATTTTATTTGTGCAATTCCAAATTGCTTTCTATAATGGTTGTAATAATCCACAGTTCTACCAACAATGCATTGGTACATGGTCTGTTAAAACAAGATAAGACAAAACAAAGAAATAAATCATTCTAAAGAGATCACCACAAAACTGATCCCACCACTAACTGAATTATTAATTATTAGCAATGAGGAGAAATGGGTCCTTTCATTTTTATGATATGCTACTAATATTGACTAAGGTAATTGACTTGATTTTTGTTTGTCCTGTATCAGTCTTACAAGTGGGAGTTGTTTGTATTCAAAGTGAATAAGTGGGCCAGGGATTTATCAAGATTTATCCTTTAGTAGCTTATACTGGCAAAATACTTTTTAATTATTTGTTTAACTCTTTATACAAATTATCTTCTAAGTCTCGGTCTCCATTCCATCCTCCTGCCTTCTAGGTTCCATGATCCAATTCATGTGACTGTTCTGACCTATTAGAACCAGTTATGAGCAATAACAAAGTCAGTTTGTCTGTGTTGTACCCCATTTCCTAGAGGGGTAGAGCCTATCAGACAGGCTCTGTAGATTCAGAGTGGAGAGTTTAGAGACCATCAAGTCCAACCCCCCATTTTACAGCCGAGGAGACTTGAGACATGGAGGAAGTTAAGTGACATGTTCAGTGTCACAGACCAAAGTGGAATTTGAATCCAAATCTTCTTGAGTCCAAGTCCAGAGCCCTGTTTATCACTCAGCCTGGCTTCTCTGATAAGAGTTTTTATATTGCTGGTTATTAATATTAGTTAATATTATTAATGCTTATAAATATTATTATTAATGGAGACAGCTAGGTGTACAGTGATTGGCGTGTTGGACCTAAACTCATCTTCCTGAGTTCAAATTTGGCTTCAGATACTTCCTAGCTGTGAGATCTTGGGCAGGTCACTTACCTCCGTCTGCCTAAATTTCCTCATCTATAAAATGAGTTAGAGAAAGAAATGAAAAACTATTCTAATATCTTTGCTAAAAACATATAAAAACAAGCCGAAATAGGGACATGAAAAGTTAGACATGACTGAAAAACAACTGAATAACAATATTAATTGCTATTGTTTAGTTGTCTTCAGTGGTTCCCAGCTCTTCATGACCCCTTTTGGAATTTCTTTGGCAAAGTGCCTGTTTCCTAGATCATATCATAGAGTTTCTACATCTGAGTTCTTTCTTTATATCCATTGCTTGTGCTGCTTAAAGTCAAAATGTGACTAGTGGGAATTCCAGACTACAGAAAGTCAGAAAGCTTTGATGGATAGAGCCAACCTTGGAGTATATGTGTGCGGGAGGTGGGGAATCTGGATTCAAATCCTCCTTCTGACTTTTACTGGATAAATCACTTAACCTCTCCCAATGTCCTAGGCAGCTCTGGGAGACTGTAAATTGTAGATCAGGGGCTGATCTACATTGGTTGAGTGGATTTTTTTTTTACTGGGGAGCAGATTGCTGATAAATATTTAAAACTGGTTCTATCTGCCAAAAAACCTACATGTACCACATACTTTTAAGTTTAATTAACATTATTAACATTCTATCCTTGCTACTTTCTCCCTTCCTTTCTTTTTTTGAAGTTACTGGGATTAAGTGACTTGTCCAGGTTCACACAACTAGTAAGTGCTAAGTATATGAGGACACATTTAAATTCAGGTTCTCCTGACACCAGAGCAGTGTCCTTATTTCTCCATTTAGTCATTTTTTAAAAGTCTAGACAATAAGCAAAAAAATTTTTTTTTCTGATTTGTAGCTTTTGATTTACAAAGTGTAAATGCCCACATAAAACTGAACAGTTGGTTCTCCAATCTGTAGGAGCTGGCTCCCCCACACCCTTTCTGCCCCCTATGCTAATGAAATATAGGTCTGGACTAAAATAACAACAGCAACAAAAATGGTATGTAATGTATGGATTCATTGACTAATCAGAAAAGTCACATGACTAATAAACAGGAAAGAACTGACTGTTTTGTACAATAACCATTTAATTGGGGTCTTTTGCAGGGAGTTTGAAACTAGTATATTCAGTTCAATTCACTAGACATATCATTAAGTATTACTAGGTTTGAAGCACTATTGGATTTATTTATTTTTTGTTCAGAATTGTGTGTGATTTCATGACTTTAGGGCCCTCCTGGGTTAGGACCCTGTAAAATGATCTCTAATGTCCCTTCTAATCCTAAATCCTACAATTCAGGTCTTCTACTTTCCAAAGTCAGCCCTCTATCTATCCCACAGTGTCTTGCATCGAACTTACCTTCTCCAAGATTGGCCCTGAAGTCAAGCCAATGATATTATTTTTATTGAGAAAAGGGGTGGGGCACTGTTTGAGATATGCCTTGACTCAGTTTACCAAACTGTTCTCAGTAAAGGACATATGCTCAAAATAAATGACTAAAAGGATATTAAGATTCTTTTGCATCAGTAGGGAGGTTGAAAGAGAAACTATTTTCAGTGACTAAATTGATGCTTGATGGGTCAGTCTTTTTGAAGCCTGACTTACTCTTTAAGGGGATTTGCAGCTGTTACCACACCCCACTAATAATTGACATTTTCAGCAAAGAGTAGGATTGCTACCCCTCTCTGTGGCCTTCCCTTGCTGCCCCCCCACATGGTAATTTTTAGCTCTTCAGAGAAATGAGAAAAACGAATCTTCTAAAAGATTTAGAGATTTATGATTTAGAACCAATAGGTTAATTTTACCAAAGTCATTAGCTGCTAGTATTTCTATAATTCTTTAAGATTTATAAATATTATTTCATTTTATCCTCATAATAATGCTGGGAGATAGGTGCTATTATTACCCCCATTTTATAGATAAGGAAAACAGGGGCACAGAGAAGCTAAATGACTTGTCCAGAGTGACACTACTAGTCTGTGTCTGAAGCTGGATTTGAATTCAAGTCAACTTGATTCTAAGTCTAGCATTGAGCCATCTAGATGCCTTGAAGCCAAAGGAATTTGTATTTATATTGGAACAAAAATGGAATTCACATACTTAAACCAAGACTGATGAATCATTTTTTTAGAGCCATAAGGAACCTTAGAGATCATATCTAGTTCCTTCATTAGATAAGGAAAGGCTTATTGCAGTTATTGGGTTTGCCCAAAGATCACACCTAGCAAACTAGGTAAAGTTAGAATTTGACCCCCTGTCCTTCCTAAAAGTGATAATTTAACTACAGAGTAAAGTCCAGCTAGACATTTCCATTCTCCTTATCATTTGCCAAACATCTTTATTAAGCAGAATAGTGCCTAATGCTTCTAGAGAGAACAACAGACAAGATTCTTGAATGCTGAGCATGGGTTACAATCACGTACACATATATATTAAAGGTCTATATGATAAATGAATATTTGGAAAATTTTTTTAAAAATCTGATAACATTTACATGACATCACTCATGAGTGCAAGAAGGTATACGGAATTCTACCTTATTTTCAAAGCTGTCTTCACAAAGTTATAAAGATCTCACTAATTCCTGGAAACTTATTTGTGGTTAGCACTAGGGACTGCTAAGGGTCTCAGTAAAGGGAAGGCATGAAATAAAAAGAAGGATGATTGCAGACTATAATTCTTTCTTCTCCTCAGATTTTTCTGAAAGTGTCCTGTTTATCATTTCTTATAGCACAATAGCATTCCATCACAATCATTTACCACAACTTTTTCTGCCACTCTCCTCCAATTTCTAATTCTTTGTCACCACACACACAAAAGTTGCTGTGAATATTTTTGTACATATAGGATCTTTTCCTTTTTCTTTGATTTTTTTGGGGACACAGACCTAGTAGTAATATTGCTAGGTAAAGAGTATCCATGATTTTATAGCCTTTTAGAACTATATTATAGTTCTAAATTACTCTCCAAAATGGTTGGACTAGTTAATAACTCTACCAACAGTACATTAGTACCAATTTTTCCTGTGGTATATATATTTTTAAATTGTGCTTGTTTTGTTTTATTCATCACTTGATATCCACACTGATTCTAATAGGATTCTCCAGGTATTATTAAAAAATCTTACTGCTTTCAGTGTGAATATAATTGTTATCACAACCTTAGTTGATTTTGACAGATTTTAAAGAAGATGGCAGGTTATATAGAAATATTTATTCCCCCCAAAAAAGAAATATTTATTCCCCCCATTCTTACCATCCACAGAGGACCTACTCTCTGGTTTCACCTGTGTAACTCTTGGGACCTCAGTTCATCCTAGTGTGCCCCTTAATGAGTAAGGAGACAAAGTTAGGTAGGATGCATTGCTGCTTGGGAAAACTGAATATTTCTATCAGCAACTAAATTATTCATCCTGATTGATTCTCAAAAACCTGGTTTTAGTCAACAGGTGTACCACAAACCCTTGTCTTCATGATGGGAAGTGCATTGTGGACTCCACTGGTCACGGATATCGCTGTGTCTGTCCCTCTTCATGGCAAGGTGATGACTGCAGCATAGGTAAGAGCTGAAATGGGCATCCTTCCTCGTACCCCCTCCCTCCTTCCCTTCCTCCCTCCCTCCCTCCTTTTCTTCCTTCCTTCCTTCCTTCCTTCCTTCCTTCCTTCCTTCCTTCCTTCCTTCCTTCCTTCCTTCCTTCCTTCCTTCCTTCCTCCCTCCCTCCCTTCCTTCCTTCCTCCCTCCCTTCTTTCCTTCCCTCCCTCCCTCCCTCCTTTTCTTCCTTCCTTCCTTCCTTCCTTCCTTCCTTCCTTCCTTCCTTCCTTCCTTCCTTCCTTCCTTCCTTCCTTCCTTCCCTCCCTCCCTCCTTTTCTTCCTTCCTTCCTTCCTTCCTTCCTTCCTCCCTCCCTTCCTTCCTTCCTCCCTCCCTTCTTTCCTTCCCTCCCTCCCTCCCTCCCTCCTTTTCTTCCTTCCTTCCTTCCTTCCTTCCTTCCTTCCTTCCTTCCTCCCTCCCTTCCTTCCTTCCTCCCTCCCTTCTTTCCTTCCCTCCCTCCCTCCCTCCCTCCTTTTCTTCCTTCCTTCCTTCCTTCCTTCCTTCCTTCCTTCCTTCCTTCCTTCCTTCCTTCCTTCCTTCCTTCCTTCCTTCCTTCTTTCCTTCCTTCCTTCCTTTCCTTCCTTCCTTCCTTCTTTCCTTCCTTCCTTCCTTCCTTCCTTCCTTCCTTCCTTCCTTCCTTCCTTCCTTCCTTCCTTCCTTCCTTCTTTTCCTTCCTTCCTTCCCTCCCTCCCTCCCTCCTTCCCTCCCTCCCTTCTCTCCTTCCTTCCCTCCTTCTTTCCCTCCTCCCTTCCTTCCTTTTTCCATATCTTGGTCTCTATCTTTTCCTCTCTTTCTGCCCCTGCCTCTCTGACTGTCTTTTTCTATTTTTCAGCTTCTGTCTGCCTGTTTTTTTTTTCACACTGTCCTTCCTCTTCTCCCCCTAACTACCCTGACACAATGTCAGAAGGCCAAGACAGCATGAGTTAAAGCCCTACTTTTGACCCATATTAGCTGTGTGACCTAAGACAAATCCCTAAATGGCTCTGTACTCTAGGCAGTTCTCTAAGATTATTAATGTATATCAGTTGTTAATCTGTATGGATGCAGGGAGTTTTCTCCATGAGAAGCTCTGTAAGAAAACCAATGTAATCATGTGTCTGTGTGTATGTGTGTGTACACATGCATGTTCATAGGCTTGTAGATTTGTGTATACATACACATGCACACATGATTAGAAACACAGCCATTGGAGAATCTAGCTCAAATACCAGTGGGATGGTATAGAATGATGAGACTGAAGCTGTTGTTTAGATTTGCTTTTGAATGCTATCCTTTGGTTCTTAAACAAAAACTAGGACTGAGATAAGGCAACCTACAACAATACTGTAAGTAGTCATCTGTTTTAATATTATTATGTCACTTCCCACCCTCAGCTAACATGCCATTCCTATCTTTTCTCCTTAGATGTGAATGAGTGCCTATCAAATCCTTGCCCATCGCTAGCTGTTTGCAACAACACTCAGGGATCCTTCAACTGCAGATGTCCCATTGGGCACCAGTTAGAAAAAGGAGTCTGTAATTTGGGTAAGAGTGAGCAGCACTTGTTCATCGTTTATCCTGATTGCTCTTTGGGGTAACAAGGTGGTGGTGAGTAGAGTACTGTACTTTGATCCAGGAAAATCCGAGTTCAAATCCTGCCTCAGATACTTCTTAGCCTTGTGATCCTGAGCAAATAATTTATATTCTTGGTCCACTCTCTAAGCCTACAAATGTAAAGAATGGACTGACCTGCATTGGTTTAAGGAATTTCCTTATCCCCTAGTGTCTAGTTCTTTTTGGTGTTTCCTATGAGAAACAGGAATTAAATTTTGAAATTAAAAAAAAAAAAGGTTAGATACTTTTAAAACTAAATTGAACTTTTGTAATTATTAGCATAGGGGCAGCTAAGTGGTCCAGTGAATAGTGTACCTGACCTGGAGGTAGGAAGACTCATTTGCTTGAGTTCAAATGCGGCCTCAGATACTTTTGAGCTGTGTGACCCTAGGCAAATCACTTAATTCTGTTTGTCTCAGTTTCTTTGTCTATAAAATGAGGTGGAGAAGGCCATGGCAAACCACTCCAGTATCTTTGCCAAGGAAACCTCAAAAGAGGTTACAGAGAATCAGACATGACTAGATAAAAAAAACACCTGAAAAATTGAAATCATTTTAAAGATAATTGGGTAAGTAGATTGGTGGATAGGAGATAAAATATCATGTAATCACAGAATACCAGTATTGGAAAGGATGTCCTCAGCTATCCTATCTAACCTATAGTTGGAAAAAAAGACTTTTCATTAAAATATATCCAACAAATGATTATCTAGCCTTTGCTTAAAAAACTCCAAGGAAGGGGAACCTACTCCTTCTTAAATCTGCCTGTTCTACTCATGGATAACTGTTACTGTTTAAAAAGTTTTTCATGACCTCAAGCCAAAATTTGCATCTTTGTTATTTTTACTCCTGACTCCTGGTTTGGTCCTCTGGGACCAAGCAGAGCAAGTCTAATCCCTTGTTCACATGATAGTTAATCTTTTAAATACATGCGCACAGTTTTCATTTTAACTGCTGTCTTTTCTTCTCAGTGCTACCAAACATCTCCAATTCCTTCTACCCACTCCTTTTATGACATGAGTTAATGACCTTCCACCATTTTGATTCCCCATCTCTTTCCCATTAGAAGAGGGAAAAATCATTTATTTCTATTATCTTCAAGACTATCTTCAAAATGGATTTTGAAATCTGAGACCTTAGTAATTTCAGAGCCCTTCCCCAATTTCAGAGAGAGATTTGAGCACATAGTATTTGATAACACATTTTTTCTATTATTGACTTCTTGATTAGAAATGTGCATGTTCTTTGTGATCCCAAAGATGAGGATGGGGGAGAATAAATGCAGCCGATGATTGTTCTTGAGTTATATATAATGGATCTATCGCTATTAACAATGGAATCTTAGAAGAGCTGTCCCATTACATTAGCAATCATCTTTCCATTTTCGAGTCATTTAACTCCATTGTTCTTAAACACAGCAGAGGAACATGCAAATTAGCATGTGCCAAAGAGGGCTCATTTGGCTGAGATTGTTTTCAAAGAGCTCCCTGCTGCTTGGAAAGCTGGCTCCACTGAGCTGTAGAATAACCAAAAAGATGAGGGATGTATTAAATAAGGATTAAGGGCTTCCGTCATTAAGTATAGGATGTAAAATATTTTCTTGTCTAATTCCAGGGCCCTTTGCTTTAGCTCAGCCCATGTGTTTTTCATGAAAGAGCAGCAGCATAGGTTTCTGCTTCCTTCCCCCCTTCTTTCTCATTTAGACAGAAATTCATAGCATGGCCTAATACCAAATGTTTTTGCACTGATTCTGTTACTTTTTTATAAGTAAGAGGATGCTAGCCAGAATTGTATTTGATGAGCAAAAGGTGCAGAGAATCAGATACTATTTCCCACATGTTCTATATGTTCAACTTTTCTCCCTTCAAGGAATTATAGGATTATAGATTTTTAGAGCTTCAAGGGTCATCTAGGCCAAGCTCCTTCATTTTACAGAGAAGGAAATTGAGAATCAGTATCAGATAGAATTTGAATCCAGGACTTCCCTGTTCTAAATGCAGTACTATAAATTCTAAATGGTATTTCCTTGCCTCCAAAATAGTAGGTCTTTTGGTTTAACTGCATATAGCAGCGACACAGTGGGCTCTACCAGTATTATCTGACATCTATTCTATAGCCTCTGCTTTTCCCAAGGCAGGCTAGCAAGGATGATGACCTAATAATCTCTGCATGGCTGAAATTCCCATCCAGGCTTAATGCTTGTTGAAAGATAAATGGGATTAGAAGAAAAATTGGAAAAATCTAGCAGAACTCATTGCCTAGTCAGAGAGATAAGAAATTTATTATCTTGAAGATCCAAGTTGGATTTTTATAAGCATCTTTAGGGATACATAGCTCTCCTCTCTGGAAAATAAGAATCCCTTAAAAATGACATGGAAAGCCTTATTTTTTTTGTTCTTGTTGTTATCTTTGTTGTTGTTGTTGTTGTTGTTATTGTTAGTCTTGGGTGTAGTCTGTTGACTGTCATTCAGCATCTTTTTCTCTTGAATGGAGACTTTACCCTCATTTATCTTCTTGATTTGATTTTAAGAGGGGAAAAATGAGTCCCTATTCTATAAGAGAGTCACATTCTAGGGTCTCTAGAGGAGATAAAGAAGTTTTTTTCTTAGTTTTTTTTTCCTGACATTTCAGCTAAACATTGCATTTTTTTTTTGTAGCTCTTCCATATAGGTAGTCACCTAGCTATCTTACTTGAGAATGCAATAGGCTGGAGAAGCTAAGTGGTACAGTGAATAGAGTACAAACCCTGGAATCAGGGGGACTTGAGTTCAAATGCAGCCTAAGACACTTAATAGCTGTGTGACCTGGGCAAATCACCTAACCCTGTTTGCCTCTCTACCCTGCCTCCTCATCCACCCACCTGCTGGAAACAAACAAAAAACAAAAAAACAAAAAAACAGGACAGGACTGTTCTAAATTGGATTGTACTACTGCTAGGCCTATATCTAAAAGAGATCAAAGAAAGAGGAAAAGGTCCTTTATGTACAAAAATACTTAAAATAGCTCTTTTGTGGGGGCAAAAGAAAAAAAACTAAAGAGACATTCATCAATTGAGAAATAGTTGAATAAATTGTACTATGTAACTCTGAATATCGTCCTATATAAATTAAGGAAATAGATAATTTTTAAAATATATGGAAAGACATATGAGTTCATACAGGTTGCAGTGAGAACCAGAGAAATAACTTGTACTATAATATCATTATTATAAAGGCAAACAGTTTTTTAATATAGAATAAAAAAAAGTGAACAGAATTTTTATAAACTGATGAAGTTTGAAATGATCAGAAGCAGGAGAACAATTTATACTCCAATAGCAATATTGTAAAGACAAACAACTTTGAAAGTTGTAAGAACTATGATCAATGAAATGACCATTCATAATTCCAGAGGATAAATGATGAAACATACTATCAATGACAGAGAAGTATGGATGTAGGATTCAAAATGATAAATCCATCTTTATATTGATCCATTGAGAAAACTAGTTTTGCTGGACAATATATAATGTCACAAGAAATTTGTTTTTCTCTTATTTCCAATGGAGTGGGGCATAGAAAGGAGGGAAAATAGATTTCTGTCATTTTTTTTAATAGAGAGGTTATAGACTATAGATGTTAGGTGGTACAGTGCAGTGAATAGAGTGCAGGTCTTAGAATCAGGAGTACTCATCTTCCTGAGTTCAGTCTGTCTTCAAATATTTTCTAATTGTGTGACTCTGGGCAAGTCATTTAACCCTGTTTGTCTCATTCTTCTCATCTATAAAATGAGCTGGGGAAGGAAATGGCAAACCACTGTAGTACAGATGTGAAATGTTATACATACTTTCAAATGTGATCAAAATGTTATTAATTGTACTACTTTTTTTTTTAACAAGAAACTTCTCACAAAGTATGAGTAATCTGTAAAAGTATATAATACAAAGTGAAACTCATCAAAAAACCCATAAAGAAATATGATTGGGCTTTTGGTAAGTGGGGCTAATGGATAACTTTCATTCTTTCATTTTCAGTTAGAACATTTGTGACAGAAACTAAGTTAAGAAAAACTTTTGCCAATGCCACTGTTGAAAAGCATTCAGAACTGCGTCAAGTTGAAGACGAGATCCTCAAAATGGTGAGTTTCCTGAGTGGTCTTCTCTATGTCAGCCTTGAAACTGAAAGGGACCAAAGAAATCATCAATAAATCCCTGAGTCTCTTAATTTTACAGATGAGAAAACTGAGCCACAGAGAATTGAAGTGTTTTGCCTAGGGTTACACACGTAGTGTTTGAGGTTCTAGATTCCAAGTCCCTAATCCTATCCATTATACCAGGTTGCCAAACTATTCCTAAAGAACACATTTTTCTTTGACCAGGAATCATCCCAGTGTAGTCAGGTCCCTTAAATGCCTTTGCTTATTACATTTTGAAAACAAATTTGTTCATAAGGTATGGATGAATCCAATTTAAAGTGTGAGGCTGGAATTTGAGATGGGCATTATTATATTTCACTTATTGGTGAACAGTGTCTGTGTGTCTATCTCTATCTATCCTATCCTCACATACACTTCTGGGCTTCTTACAAAGGTCAGAAATACATTCACAGGGATACATCCCTCACAGATGCATTCAGAGGGATGAAATGTGTTAGTAAAAAAAAAACCTATTGATTAAAGCAAGACTGGATACCAGACTATTCTAATTTTGGTTCTGTCATTGACCTTGCCAGTTGACTAAACCTATCCTTGCTGTAGTGTTTTCATTAGGAAGAGATACTCTACTACTTCAAAGGGATGCTGTGAGGAATTGTGGGTCACTCTTGTTTGGAAGGGGGAAAAAGGAGCTAATGATTCATTGTCTAGATTACCCAAAATAGTTTGCTATTTCTTCCTTTGTCTATTCTTCAGCTATTTTCTTCTCATTATAATTTAATTCACACACATCTGAGATTTTAGTCTCCAAAGTACTTTTCCAGTATGGTGTAATGAATAGAGGGCTAAGTTTGGGGTCAGGGCCAGACCTACATTCAAATTTTGCCTTTGATATATACTAGCTATGTGACCATGGGCAAGCCTCTTAACCTCAGTTTCCTTTTCTGTAAAAATGAAGAAATGAATACCTGTAGTGAGGCTATGTAAATGTCCCACCATCATCTCCATTGTTATTATCATCCTCTTTTTGTGGTTGGGTGAACTGATTATTGGAGCAGCTGGGAGCAAATATCCAGATCTTTTAAAGCCATTTTTAGTCATTTTTCTCTCTGTTCCATGAGACCGTTTCGTGCTTGTCAAAAACCAGTACAGAGGGATTAGAAAAAACCCACTCAGTTTATGGAAAAAAGTGGTTGAAGTATCCATTAAAATGGGTTATAAGAACTATCTCTAGCTTTCATTTATCTATGCCGTCATGTTATGATAGAGGAGGAAGAGTTGGTTTCATTTTGCGACTTAGAAAACTATTGAGTTTCATATGACTTGATGGTTATGCGAAGCCATGAATAAATGTTTACTTCAAAGAGAACAAAATTTGGCTATTGAATTCTGAATTCTAAAGAGTTTTCTATTTCTTTAAAATCACAAAAGAGTTTTACCTGTCATGAATCTTAGAATACGGGGCCTAGAATGATCACTTGTATATAAGTGTCTGAGGTAAGATTTGCACTCATGTCTTCCTGACTCAAGATGAAATCCTTTGTCTACTGTTCCACCTAGCTGCTGGAGTTTTGGTGGGAGATCTGTGCTTCTCTATGACCTTTCACATTGCCATCTTGACTGAAGACATCCAAGATCACATTGCCTTTAACTAGATCACCAGCTTGTTGTAAAAAAAAAAAAAAAAACTAGACTGACCAAAAATAAAATTCCTTTATCTAACAAAACAAAAAGCAAGTTCTAAAAAGATATCTTTTTTCTTTACTGCAAGAGCTAGAGAGTGACATAGGCATGAAAAATGGGTTCAAATGTTGAAAGATTTTGCACTGACAAAGATGTCAGAAGCTTCCTCTTTGAATGGAAATAGGCTCTCTGGGAACTTCTGGGAACTTGGGGTGTGTGTGTGTGTGTGTGTGTGTGTGTGTGTGTGTGTGTGTGTTTCTCATGTGTTATTTTAAAACCTCAAAGCTCCCTCAGAGCTTCCAGGTAAACCTGGACCTAACAAAACTCCGTTAATCCAAATTTCACATAATTTTCCATGAAAGATTTGTAAAAAAGACTTTAAGCCTACCCACCCATGCCTTTCTTTGTTAGGAGTGGGGCTAATTTAGTGCCACTTACAATAGCTCTCATTTCCCCAGTAGGGTACTTCCTCTGATCAGGCAAGAGAAGCAGTTAGAAAGCCCCTAATCTCCAAGAAGATACTTTACTATGTATAACCCAAATAAACAGCTAACTCCAAGTCTTTTGAAACTTGGGGGTTTAGGAGCCTGCCACTCCTTTGAAGATGTCCAGTATCTCAGGGTGCACCACTGAGCATTATTTCCTGCTGAGATATTCCCCATTGATGTACACTCTGCTTTTCTCCTTTGTACTCTGGGAACAATAGGGCAAGAGTTGAAGAAACTCATTTGAAAGGAAGAAAAAAAAAAACAAAAATAAAAATTTTTCTTCTGTGCAAAATTGCCTCTACCTATTATAGTTCTGAAGAGGAAACTGATGATGAGTCTAAAAGCTTTTGCTCTTTGCAAACGTTTAAGAGCTTACCAACATTCATTCTCTTTTCCAGTTAAATATGTCTCTTTCAACATTACCTGGTTATGCCAGATCCACTGTGCAAGCTGTCAGGTAGGTAAAACATTTAAAACTAGCTTAAGAATCAGCTTCTAAAAATAGGAAAAGACACCCTTAACACACCCCATTATGAAGATGGGAAGTCCCCAAGGATTACACATGGTACATATTCTTACACTTGTTCATTTGACCGACTCATAATTATTTTTTCCTTTCCAAAAAAAAATTACTGTTTGTTATATTGGATGGTTCTATTGGAGGGAGAGAGGGAAGGATACTGGGCTTAACAATAGTTATATAAGAAATAGAAAATATTAACGCAAACTCTTTAATCAATTCCCAGAAAGAAGGAAGTGTCAGAGGGTAACCCATGGCCAAATACTTAAAATTATGCTCTCTACATTTTACTCTCTCTGTAAAAACAACAATAACAATTTTTCGGCAATCTCAATCATCCTTAAATGACAATTGCAAAGGAGTGATTTGGGGGAGTCCCATTAAGTCTATGAAGTGTCATTTGTTTCCAGGGATTCCAGCACCATAGTTGTCTCACTGCAGACCACTTTTTCCTTGGCATCCAATGTGACGGTGTTTGATTTGGCAGAAAGAGTACAGAAATATGTTAGCACCTGTACAGCCCCTGTGGAAACCTGCCAATTCTTGAAGTCTCTGGGAGGACTCTTTACAAGTAAGTGTGAAACTGTTGTTCGATCTCAGGAGAATTCTGTGCCCACTTGTTTCGATTCCATAGCTATTTATTAAATACCATATTATGTCTAAAGAAGTGTGCCAAGTACTAGGGATACCAGAATGAAATAGTAGATAGACCCAGCCTCAGATTAGGTGGCTCAGTGGATAAAGCACTGGGCCTGGAATCGGGAGAGATCTGGTATGTCCTCAGGCTCTAATTAGCTGTATGATTCCAAACCATTTAACTTTGGTTTGTCTTAGTCTCTTTTGTAAAATACTACTACTACTAATAGCACCTACTTCTCAGGGTTTGTGTGAGGATCAGATGAGCCAATATTTGTAAAGCTACTGTGTCTGGCACATAGTAGGTACTTTATAAATGTTAGCTCTTATTCTTTTTATTATGATGGAATTTACAGTATTAAAGGGAGATAAGAGCAAAATACAAATAACTATAATCAAATTACAATAGGAGGAGGATTTGGAGAATAATAAGGCTTTTATTAACTAATGCTCCTGGGGCTATGTACCTCAATTGACATCAATTGTTCTTTTGACTTTGTGTATTCAAAAGAGCAACACTAACAATAAAAACGGGAAAGTGAATTCTAGGGGGAGAACTCTACTGACTGAGCTTATACCTGAAGAAAGGAAGAGAAAATTCATCATTTTCCCTTAGCTGCAAAGTGGGAGACCATGAATGTTGCACATGTCATGCATTGTTAGATTCAGTACATGTGTTGGTTAGTTTTTTTGAATTTCTTTTTGCTCTTTCTTTTTCATTCTTTGTGAATGGGAAAAATGTAGGTATGTATTTGAAAAAAATATTAAAAAATTACAACAAGATAAGGACAGGCTTTTATCTCTGAGTTATGAAATGACATAAATTCCAGAATATTGTTCCTCCCCCCCCCCCACTCAGATAAAGGAAACTTATTCCCATGACTTGCTTCTAAATGTTCAAAGTGGTTTTTGTTCAATTTACTTTACCACAGAATTAGAGTGAACTAAAGGGATGAAAACCACCCCTTTATCTTCCCATCTGGTTCCCAGATGCAGAAGATAAATTATGGGTATCATCCTTCAGTGGTCCATATGTAAGTAGTTCTGGGAAATTCCTAGTGGACTGGTTGATATCTGACTCCTGAATCTACAAAGGTTCTTTAATTGTGGACCTGGGGAATTGGTTAGCTTCTGGGACAAAGGATGGTTTGGTTCCTTTGGACACTGGGAAGGCACAAACACTTCACTAAATTGAGCACTGATGGCGTTCAGCCTGACTGGGAATGAGTAAGATTCAGCCTTCATCTTGTATTCTAACCTTGAGGATAGGGATGACACTCTTACTTTTATCTTGCTTGCCAGGGATTAGAAGGTTAACCTTAAAAAAATTATTGGTTTTCTTTCCTTTGCAATATTAGTGACTATATATATATATATATATATATATATATATATATATATATATATATTTTTTTTTTTTTTTTTTTTGCATTAGCACAATGCCTGGTACTTAAGTAGGTCCTTAAAGAAATGCTTGTTGATTGATTTACTGATTATATAATATGTCCCATTTGTTCATGCCTGGCAAAGAAAGTCCCCCAGATATTGGATCTGTGAGAACTTACCCCATTGAGATAGTTTGGTACAGAAGGGAGAAGAAGGGTTTTATAGTTGAAAGACCTCAGTTGAAACGCTACTTCTGATGTTTATGACCTGAATGACCTTAGATTAATTACTTGATCTTCCTGGGTCACGTTTTTCTTATCCATAAAATGAGGGACTTGAACAAGAGACCTTTAAATTGTCTAAATTTGTATTCCTTCTTCTATTTCCCTAACAATTTCTACTTTTGTCAAGTACTCTTGGGAATAGCGCATTTCCTTTTTTTTTTTCATTTAACATAATATTTAAAAGCTTATCTTCTAAGGAACTGCAGCTTTTACTTTGACCAAAGTCTTGAGCCTATGACATTGTCCATTCTGTGCTTTATACTGGTTTTTGTCTTCTGGACATTCTTTAAAGTTCTTTTGTATATATTTATTTATTTACATGTTGTTTCCCCTGATAGACTATAAACTCCATGATGTCGGGGACTAATTCTGTTTCAAACTTAAAATCCTTTACAAACTACCTCCAATCTATTTTTTTTAGGTTTATTGTATATTTTACTCTTCATCCACCCTTTGTAAAATATAAATAACATAGTTAGGTCCTGATTAGAGTAATGAGTCATTGAAATTCATATTATTCAGAAATGTAATTAAGTAAAAATATGATTCCAGCTCACTGCAATATATTGTGGGAATTCAAATGAGACCACATTAGTACATTCATGAGGTACTTTTGTGTACACCATTGTTAATATTATGAAGCTATTTGGTTGTTGTCTTATCAGTTGGGAACTCCTAAGGATCCTAGTTGGTCTCTAGTAATTATGAGCCATGGCTCCATCTTGATAAATTCTACCTCCTCTGCTTCATCCCTTGTTCTACATGTATACTCTTACCCTGTGGGCTCATCCACATCATGCAGGCCATCGGCACATCCTGGATCTGTCCATATATATATATATATATATATATATATATATATATATATATATATATATATATATATATATATAGAACAGATGATTGAAAACTTCTTTCAAAGGATATTTATGGATGGCTGTTTAGACTAGCAATCATATAGGCACACTCACCTTCCTGGTGCCAGCTCCATGGTGTTTGTGTGCAAAGATCCCTCCCCCCCCCCACTTAATACAGCCTTTTTCAAATAAACAAAGGAAATTCCAAAACACACACACACACACACACACACACACACATTATGACTTAGAAATCCAACTTCCACTGATAAAGACAGGAAATTCAGAGTTAAGACCCAAAACCGTGTCCTGAATTCACCCTTTTTATGGCCAAGTCCAACATCCTGATACTGAGTTTTCCTCTCTGGATTCAGAAAAAAATTGATTTATTGCAGATATCACATCAAGTATGAGGTTACAGTCTTTACACATATATATATTTATTTATTTTGTTTGTTTATTGAATTAAACTCACATGAATTATCAGATTAAAGACAGATTAAAGAAGATAAATATTTATATTAAATAAATATTTATTAAGCTCTTGAAATGAGAGGAAAGCATAATAGAATAGAGAACTGATCTTAGGATCAGGAAGACCTGCATTCAAGACCTGTCTCAGATTTACTGTCTGTCCCTGAACAAGTGACTTAACTTTTTATTGCCCCCAGACAATTCTCTAAGATCTATAATAGGTTGAAGAACACATGAAGAGTAGGCTATAGGAAGATATCTGAAAGAAGAAGGTTGGTCATCTGGAGTTCCCTCCATCCATTTCTCCCAACTCCCTACCCTACCCAGATGTAAATGGCACTGTGTTAATTACTGGAAATATAAAGATGAAAGATGCCATAGTCCTTTTTTTCATGTCCAACTCTTCATGATCCTATTTGGGGTCTTGGCAAAGATACTGGAATGCTTTGCCATTTTCTTCTTCAGCTCATTTTTCAGATCAGGAAACTGAGGCAAACAGAGTTAAGGGACTTGCCCAGAGTCACACAGCTGGGAAGTGTCCGAATTTAGATTTGAACTCAGGAAGATGGAAAGCAAGAAAGTCAGGTGGAGATATTCAACAGACATAAAGTTATAAATTTAAGATCATTAAAACTATAAAAATAAATAGGGTTACCAATGGAGAGAACATAGAAAAAGAGCCAAGGAGAGAGCCTTGAAAGACATCCAGTGTTTAAGGGGTTAAGAGGAGAATGAGGATCCCATAAAGGAAGCAGAAAAGTGATCAGAGAAGTACCAGTAAGAATACAAATCGTTCTCTTTGTAAGAGACCCTACTGAGTACCACCCATCCTCAGTAATTCAAAATGGCTATTGAACAAAAGGGCAATTAGTGATGGCTTATCTAAGAAGACTACAAGAGATTATTGAAGACTTATTCCAAAGGATATTTGTCCATTGCTGTTTAGGCACATTCACCTCCCTGGTGCCAGCTCCAGAACAGACATCTTTTCATCCTTTAACACAACATTTTTAAATAAACAAAGGAAGTTCTCTTATATATACACATAAGTTCTTCTTATGTAGCACACCACCTTCACTGATAAAGAGAGGAAATTGTCTCTATAATGCCTTTTAAATATAATAAAAATATGATTCAAGTCATTCACAACATTGAGTGCCGCCCAGGGTTTCAAAGAAATCTGTTGGATTTGAGAGAGATCAGACATTGGTTCAAGTGTAGCCAAACTTAAAATGAGGCAGTGGAGCTGAAAAAAAACTAAATACATTTTTTTTGGAGATAGACACATATTGATTACCATGGATAACTACTTGTCATCACAGTCATCCCCTGTGACTTGTGGCTACAATCTTGAAAAATTATATCATGGCCTCTACCTTCAGTGTAAGACTCCATTCTCATAAAGAATATTCATGACAGCAACATATTCAAAGGCTAGTCATCTTGAGTACCTTAAAGCAATATTTGTTTATAGGCAGCAAAGATGAACAGAACTACAAAGGTCAACAGTTATAGATGATTATAGAATATTTAGACTCCAGTTTAGGAGTTAAACCTTATAGAGAGTTCTTGTTCTAAATTCTTCTGTCCAATCTGCCAAGTATAAT
The DNA here is from genome assembly GCF_048593235.1 of Sminthopsis crassicaudata. Classification (NCBI taxonomy): domain Eukaryota; kingdom Metazoa; phylum Chordata; class Mammalia; order Dasyuromorphia; family Dasyuridae; genus Sminthopsis; species Sminthopsis crassicaudata. The sequence goes on along the minus strand of NC_133619.1, from coordinate 334,235,396 downwards.
CTCTTCCTGTTGTCAAGGTCCCATGTTTTGGCTCCCTGAGAATTCTGTTTCTTGCTTTTTGGCCTGAACTGAGCTTCCCTTGCCCTTGATATCTGAGATACCTGTATTTTTTCTGAATCCTAATCATCTGGCCTTCTCTTTTTCTTTAATTACTCTGAAAATCTGAGTTCTCTTTGAGCTTATTCTTTCCTAACCCAAGAAGAGCTTGTCTTAGACATTCTGGGAAAGGCAGTGGCATCCCTTTACCCACAAACAAATGAACCAGCAGCCATTTGGCACATTGGCACAGAAGACATTGTGTAATTTCAATAGACTTAGTGTTCAGGTCCCTGCATGCATTGGGGTGGGAGAAAAACAAAGAGAGAGTTTATTATACTATTCTGTTCTTACCCATCCCCTTTTGATTCTGTGTATATTTTCTGTAGACAAACGCTTATGTACTTTTAATCTAGTGAAAGGAGGGGCTAGCCAAAGGGAATGTTGGCAGGAACCAGTGAGATGGGCAACTTGAAGAGAATGTTGAACTCCCTAATGATTCTTTTATTAAAAAAAAAAGTTTGAAATTTTATTGACATTCTTTCTTTCTTTTTATATCACTGGAACTTCCCAGTGATTACTTCCCAGTGATTCTGTTTCCCCCATAGAATCCTCCCTCATAACAAATGAGTACAATCAAACAAAATGAATCGGCTTATTGACCATATCTGAAAATATATTTTTCATTCAACATCTACAGTCTGTCCCCTCTCTGCCAGGAGTTAGAAGGCATGGATCACTACCAGTCCTCTGAAGTATTGATTAGATGGTGCAATGATCAGAGTTCCAAAGTCTTTCAACATTGTTTTCTTTTACATTATTGTGATCATTGTGTAAATCATTCTTTTGATTTCAAATATTTCACTCTGTAGCAGTCCATATGAGTCTTCTCATCCTCAATGACTTTTGAAAACTGCAATGTTTTAAAGGTTTCTTTGTTCCACTGACATTTTGTTGTTGTTGTTGTTTTTATCAGTTGGTAGTTTATGTAAAAAGAAAAGTCCGGAATGTGACAAAGAGACCTCTACCTGCACCGATTTGGAAGGCATTGCCCTATGTCAGTGCAAGGCTGGGTACTTCCAGTTTAACAAGATGGATCATTCCTGCAGAGGTACAATTTTTGACTCAAACAGATTGGCTGAGAGGGAGTTCTGGGCAATGTTTCAATGATGGTTAAAATCCTTTCTTTTGGAAGCTCACTGCATATCCCTGCTTTAGAGATAACTATTAAGAACTTGGGGGTCATAGTCTTATTGCTTATGCTAATGTCAGGGTGAGGTATATTGTCTTATCATAATAATATCATCTATCACTGGTGTCTACTGTACTGGTGGGAAGGGAAAAAACAGGAGATTGTGAGGAATATCTGTATGCCAGAAAATCCCAAAATAGGGTCACAAAGAGTCAGACATAACTCAACAACAAATCTTTTTGTAGAGGTGTGATGGATACTATGAATGAGGAACATGAAAATATAGTCATACTTGGTCGATTCATTGCTTAGTTTTATTGACCTTTATTCCTCTCTCTCTAAATTCTTTTTGCAAGGGATGACTCCTTGGGGAGGGTAGGAGTAGGAAGCTATATTTGAACATGAAAGTGATACTCAGAAACCTGAATCAACTGAAAAAATTAGTGAAACACTTAACAACTTTAGACCTAATTCATTGGATCTATTCTTCAGTGAAATTCAGTGAGTTCAGCTTCTGATATTCTTTTATTTGCAATCATTAAGGTCTTATAAAAACCTCAAAAGTAGCATGAATGGCAACTTATTCTGCTTAGTTTTTTAAAAAGTTTATGATGATGTAGCACAGTTTTTCTGTGCTCAAATTAATATTCTCATGTTGACATATGAAATCCAAATTTTAAAAAAAGATAAGTCATGAAAAGAGTTATCAGACATTTATCTATAAAAGAAGCATTTTCTTTATGAGGAATTATTAGATTTAGAGTATTTAAATATATTCCAAAACCATCCTGAGATTGCTTTAGCTCTTTAGTTTTATTGATTATTTATTATAAGCAGCTGTATATGTGATAACTGTTGTTATGTTTTTATGTAGAACCCTTGTTAAAGGTTAGAAATCATATTTTCTTTCCAGGAATAGAATACTAAAGAATACATTTTGGCTAGGGAACAGATGGGTGAGCCAACAGACTCTTTATAATATGAAGTTATCTGCCACTCATATGTAGGTAGCAAGAGAGTAAACTGGAATCATTAATGGACTCAGATTACCCTGAGTTTGAATTTTGTCTCCAAAGATTATTTCCCTGGACAAAATTTTAACTTTCTCATCTGTTGAATGCTTCATCTTTAAAATGGGGGTAGTAACAGCTTTTATCTCATATTTAGCAAACCTTAAACACATGCTAGTTTTTATTACTATATAAGATATGCAGCTGGTTTGTAATGGCTTCCAATATCCACCCAGACACTGTTTTTGTGCACCTAAGTGTATGGGCATTATAATATTTCCCTCCAAACCAAGACCTACATAAAGGGACCTATACAAAGTGTGGGAAAGAAAAGAAGGGAAGGAAAGGGAAAGAGATAGTCAGGCAATTCTTCCTTTTCTTAATTCATCTCTCAATAAAAAAGCATTTCCTGTGCCATATAAAAAGGCTTTTTTGTCCAGCAGGGTCTGTTAGGCCCTGTTTCAGAGAGTAAGTTGACTTGTACTGAAACCTCTCTGTTGGCTGAAAGATTCCCAGAGGACCAGAGGAAATGAGGAGGAAGGACTGACCCTCCTGCCCTGACTGACCTCTCCCCCCCCCCCCCCAGGAACAGAGCAGGATCTGAACAGATTTGGTTCTGTTAATGTGTACATTGTTAAGTGTTTTTGACAGTATAATTAGCCACTTCTATTCTAGTTTTGATTCCCATCAGCCATAACTATTTCCTTCCATCTTAAAATTAGCTCTTCTCAATTCTCACCAATCAAATGATGGCCCTGAAAACAACAGAACAGTCACATAATTTCAGAATTATATAGAAAGCAGGAAGAGGCAATTTTGCAGAAATATGAAGGATGGGAGGGATCCTGGGTAAGAGAAAGCTATATAAAACCTCCACCAACTTCTTGTCTTGCTGCCAAGGCAGTTGATGTGTCCCTTGAGCAACAGCTTTAGTCGATAGTTATTAAATCTGTAGTCATCCTTTGATAATATTGTTCAGTAATGGAATGCCGAATTCAGAGCTGCGACACCCCAGCCCAGTCATATTTTGGGTGGATTTATAGTGACACCTTCTGGCCAACTGTGTTAAGAACTCATGGGCAGTTTCAAAGCTTTTCCTTAAGGTGCTTCAAATTAAGGCTCAGAGACTGTTCCAAAGTGAAAGCCTTCTGGAATTAGGATAATTTAAAATAAGAAATTTAAGCATTTTAGAAGTTTCACTTAAAATAAAGTGCAGGTCTTCCCAATTTTGCATGATCCTTGTTTTTTCTTTTCTTTGCTGAGTTTTTCAGTAGCTGCTTTCAGTTTGGATTTTCTTTCTTTCTTCCTTTTTAAAAAAGCAATAATCATTCCCCCTTTACACTGTGTGATCCATCAAATCCACTCCCATCTCCTCTTGAGTCCCTACAGTTAGACATTCACAGTTTAAGAAATAGACTTACTTCATTTACTCAGTTAACATCAATGCCCAGAATATATCAAAGGGATGAATTTGAAGTAAAAAGAACTGAGTTCAGATTCAAGCTCTATCACATTAGAATTTGGACGAGTATCTTAAATCTCATTGGACCTCAGTTTTCTCATCTGTAAAGTGAAAGGTTTAAATCTTCCAACTCTTAATTCCATGATTTTATGGAGTGATAACTGTCTGGGAAATGGAATCTATAAGGAAAGACTGCAGGATTTGTGGTGGTTGTTGCTTTTGAGTCGTTTCAGTCCTGAGTTTTTGTGACCCTCATTAGGAGTTTTCTTAGCAAAAATGCTGGAGTACGTTAGCCATTTCCTTCTCTAGCTCTGAGGTTTAGAAGACAAAAGTAAAGGATTTAGTCAAAACAAATGAAATAATTGTTTCTATAAGAGTTATGCCAGCTATAGTCTTAATCTGTATTGAGGAGTGAAGAATAGAATTTAGTTGTTTAGGAAGATCTAAGAAAAATTTCCTCATAGCTAGAGTTAAGAGCTGAGTTGAAAAGAGGGAAAAATGCAATTCCCTTTCTTTTTTTGTAGAGATGGGATAGACACTATGGATAAGGAGCATGCAAGTACAATTAAACCTGATCAATTCATTCCTAACTTTTGCTGTTCTTGTTTTTTGTTGTTGTTGTAAATTTTTAAAATTTATTTTAAACTTAAATATAAAACAAGACATTTTTTTAAAATTTACCATATATACAGCAGAACATAAGATTCAAAATAAAAAATAAATTTCGATTTCAAGAAAACTGATATAATAAATATTATACATTGTTTTCAAAGCTGCCCAGCTTTTCTTTACTTCCTTTTACTTTTGTTCTCTGCTGTGCACTCTTTATTTTTTTTACTCTCTCTCCCCTCTTCCCCTGCTCTAAAGAAGACTATAATTAAGTTCAGATACATATTTATATCTATATATATAAACATAAATATATGAATGTGTATATGTGCACATATGTATTTATATGCATATGTATATAGATATCTATAAACATATACACTCATATATATGCATATAAGCATATTATGATCTTATATATGCATGTAAGATATGTGTAAGATCATAATATGCTTATTTCCACTTCTCATTTGTTTCTCTGAAGGTAGATAGCATCCCTTCCATTATAAGTCCAAGTCTTTTCATGTTTTCTAAATCAACCAGCTCATCATTTCCTACACCACAGCAATATTCCAATCCAGTCACATCCTTTCTGAGAGATTGTCACAAGTGATTATAGCATAGAATGTGAAGGAGATAAATTTACCCATGAAATGGAAAAGGTTAGCAGATAAAAATTTTGAATTCAATAGTATATTGCTTTCAGAAAACACTATAAAAATGAGAGATATACACAAAGACAAAATAGAATAGAATTTATTACATAAAAAGTAGGAGTTTAATTATGATCTCAGACAAAGTTAAAGATAAAAAAAGACAATCAAAAGAGAAAAATAGGGAAACTACATTATGTTACTAAAAGTTCTTCTAAGTTCTGCCTTTGACATATACTGGTTATGTGACCCCAGACTAATCACTTAACTTTTATTTTTTCCTCACTCTCTCTTATTTTATTTTTAAAGTCCTTGGGACCATTTGATGTTTTTCATTGAAAAAGGAGTGGCTTTTTTTTTGGCTCCATTATCTTCCTGTGAATATGAGCTCAGATCTTTTCTATCCCCATAGTGAATATCTATGTTTAGTTACTTTCTCCTTCGCTTATTCATTTTAATTTAATTTTTGTTTTTAGCAGCTATTAGTGCAATCAAGTTCTAGTCCCTAGGATTAGGGAATTAAGGCTCAGGTCCTTCTTCCTGTTATTTTCTGGGTGTGTTCCCAGACCCAATCTTGGGCTCTTCTCTTTACTCTTGAGCCACAACTAGGTCCCCTAGCAACACTATCCTGTAAATGATCTTGCTCTCTGTGGTCTCTCTTGTGGCTACAAACTATAGCTGTTCTCTCTGCCCTAGAACTGAAACCAGGGACTTTGCCCACAACCAGCAGAGTCCCTACCTCTCAATAAAGTACTCACCAGGTGTGTGCTAGCTCTTCCCCACAGCCACAGCTGGGGACATGTGTGGTCAGCATAGCTGTGCTTGATGTCCCTTGAAAGTGGAAGGTCCTTCAGTCTTCTACACAGTAATTAAAACCCTAATATGAAAGTTTCTAATCTGAGGTAACTTCTCAACCCACCTACTGACATAGTTGGCCTGAAGGTGTTTGCACTTTACTCAAGTCTAACCTCTGAACCTCTACCCTGGAGGACAAGTCTTTCCTGAGGTCTTCTCTGGTTGTTTTAGAAGGTCAACTGCTCTAAATTAACTTTTGTTTATTTGCTCTGCTGTTAAGTTCCCTCTGAGGCAAAGTTTTTTGTTTTTATGTTTTTGTATTTTTGTGGAGGAAATCTGAAGAGCTGAAAGTTTTCTGACCTATTCTGCCATCATCTCAGAATCCTTTGATCTTTTTTTCTTTTTTATAATAAGGAATAATTCTTGGGGCGGATAGCAATGGAAAGTTATTTATAAATAAGAAGGTGGTACTTAGAGAACCTGGGAGAATCAACTAAATAATTAGTGAAACAATGAAGTGTGTTGATAAAGTTGCAGAATATAAAATAAACCCACATAAATCATCAGCATTTCTATATATTACTGACAAAATCCATCAGGAAGAAATAGAGAAATTCCATTTAAAATAATTTCAAATATAATTAAATTTTTAATTATAAAAATTAAATTTTAAATTACTACTTTATTATTTAAAAGAAAACTGTCATAAAACATTTTTCACACAAATACAAATCTAAGCAATTGGAGAAATATTAATTGCTTGTGGGAAAGTGGAGCCTATATAATAAAAATGACAATATTCCCTAAATTAATTCACTTATTCAATACCATGCCAAAGTATCAAAAATTATTTTATAGAGTTAGGAAAATAAATTCATCTGGAGGAACAAAAGGCCAGGGATATCCAAAGAATCAATGAAAAAAAGTGAAGAGAGTCAACCTAGCAGTACTAGATATCAAATTGTACAACAAATTGGCAATAATCTGAAAAATCTACTAGATAAGAAATAGAGTTCTTGATTGGTAGAAGAGATTAGGTACTTAATATTCAGAAGTGGATGACCACAGTAACTTAGTGTTTGATAAACCAAAAGATCCATGTTATTGGAGTATCCTTATTTGACCAAAACTGCTGGAAAACTTGCTGGCAAAAACTTAGCATAAATCAACATTTCACATTAAATACCAAAATAAGGTCTATATATATATATATATATATATATATATATGTTAGGATTACTAAGTGAGAACTGAGGTTGTCTGGACAGTGACAAGATGAGAATTCAGGTTTTCTGGACAATTACAAGGTGAGAACTCAGGTTGACTTGATAGAAGGAGCAAGCCCATTGGCTGAAGTGGTTCTTCCCAGAAGCCCTTGCATTATCCCATGCCCATTCTCTGGGAGGATAAAGAGGACAGCACTCCAGGAAGAGGAGAAGACTCTGAATTGCATCAGGCTTGACGGGGCTCTCTGCAGGAAGGGAAGTCACTTCTTTGGACAAGAGTTAACAGCAACTGCCTGGAGACAACGGTTCGTTACAGGAAGAAGAATCTGTCTGAGAGATTTGAGTAGACACAGCAGATCTCTTCCCAGAGAGCGATCCAGCAGCTTCTGGAGACGACAGCTCACTACAATTGGCGTCCACACGTGGGGCAAGGACTTTTGCTTATCCTGACAAGAGGAGCTAGACCAGACCTTCGCAATTTGGCGCCCGAACAGGGACAGACACAGTCCTGATTCCAGTGGAAAAGCTTCTGATCTAGATCTCAGTCTCTCTGACCCAGAACCGTGAGTAACGAGGAAACTTTGTTAAAGATTAAGTGAGCGTGCTAATAGATAAATAAGGAACTTAACTTGTTAAGGCTAAACCAGGAATCTCTTATAGCTGAAATGGGGCAGATGTTAGCTATATTCAATCCCTGGACCTCAGCCGACTCAACCCCAGCCCCAGAAGCAACCTCAGCTCCATTCAGGAGTGGTACTATAGAGAGTATAATCAAGATAATTGAGGAGCAGAGTTTACTTGTAACCTGGGTACAGATTGCTAAACTCTTGGCTGCATTAAGACGCACATCCCCTTGGTTCTTAGAGGAAGAAAAGATAGATGTAGATAAATGGAAGCTAGTGGGATATGAAATGAAAGAATTTCAAGCAAAAAATGGGCCTCGTTCAATTTCTGCAGAAGTATTTTATATCTACAACATAGTTCAATTAGCCTTAAACTATCAAGCAAGTTGTAGGAGAAGGAAAAGTTCTAAAAATGAACAGAGGAGGAAGTGTGAGGAAAAAAGGAAAGATCAAGATCTTTCCCTAGAGCAAGAGGATTTAAATGAGGAATTATGGTATGATTCTCTTGAAGAAGCTTCAACCCTGCCTAGAGAACAGATTATTGACAGGCCCACATCAACCCCACCTTCAGAGATGGAGGAAGAAAGAGGGGAAGAGGCAGAAACACAAACAGAATTGCCTGTGAAGAAGCCTAAGCCTATGACAAGATTAGAAAAAGCATTGGTTAAAGCTAAGAGAGAAGGACAGGATATAAGTGATTTTATACATGCATATCCTGTGATTGAAAATACTGACTCTGTAGGTAAAAAAAGGAGAAGATATGCACCTTTAGATTTGAATAAAATTAAGGATTTGAAAAAAGGTTGTACCCTTTATGGGGCTACATCAGCTTATGTCAAAATGTTACTAGATGGCTTGTCTTATGAAGTCCTAACCCCGAATGATTGGAAATCCATAGCAAGGACATGTCTGGAACCTGGAGAAAATTTATTATGGCTTGCGGAATTTCATGAATTATGTAAAATTCAAGTCAGATGCAATTTGGAAATAGGAGTTAACACACAATTCACTTTTGAGCACTTAGCTGGTGAAGGTCAGTATGGAGAGAATTCGGAACAGATTAATTATACCATGACAATATATGAACAAATTGCTAAGGCTGCAATAAAAGCTTGGGGTGTCCTTCCTGGACAGAAAGATCGTGGAGAGGCTTTCACTAAAATACAGCAAGGTCCCAATGAACCTTTTGCAGATTTTGTGGGACGTTTGCAAACTGCTGTCAAAAGAACTATTGGAGAAAATTCAGCTACAGAAATAATGACAAGACATCTGGCTAAGGAAAATGCCAATGAGATTTGCAAAAGAATTATATGGGGATTAGACAAAGATGCTGCTTTAGAGGAGATCATAAGACGCTGTGCTACAGTGGGAACAAATGCTTTTTACACCCGGACAATGATGAATGTGGAAAGCTCAGTGTAGGTATGGAGATACAGTGAGAAGACAGGGTGAAAGAAGACCTAAAACCCCATGTCCAAAATGCAACAGAGGACTCCATTGGGCATCAGAGTGTAAACTAATTCAGGGAAATAGGATGAGGGGCCCAGATCCAGGGCCCCAGGCAAAAAAGACTTGGGGCATGATGGCAGCTGATGTTACACCCAAAGAACCTTTAGAAGGCCAGGACTCTGATTTAATCAATCAGCAGAGAAGCAATCACATGGCAGAAAGGGATTACCTGATAAGTCAGTCAAAAGGCAATCAGATTGCAAAAATGGATTACACTTGGGGAGAATACAGGCCTTTTAAACCAACAGGGCTGTGCCCAGTGCAAACAACTCCAATGTAATTGTCAGATGATGAGAAGAGATTTAGAAAGTGGTAAATAGAAGGAAATTAGATAGGTTAACTGCCTGGGAGAGAGGGTTTGCTTGTATTTCTTCAGCAGGAGAAGGAATCAGATGGGTGCCAACAAGTCATATTCGCCTTGTCCATCAGAGAGAGACAGAAAAAGAGAAAGACCTCAAAATAAAGGAGAAGATCTAAGAAACATCTGACACTGAAAGATCATGGATAATAAGAAGACTGTTAAAGAACTTTAAAAACCAGCAGGAATCATTGGACTTCCTCACACAAGATGAGACTAATGGACAATGGACTTATGGACATTTATAAATTTTCAATTTATGATTATGATTATGTTATATACTTCTAGCATGTGTTATGTTACTATGTTACTATGTGCTTATGTAATTTATGTAATTATCTGTAATACTTCCCATATTGATGGATTTATGTTTCAAGGTCATGACTGTCCTATGTTCTAAATCAAAAGAAAGGGGGAGATGTTAGGATTACTAAGTGAGAACTGAGGTTGTCTGGACAGTGACAAGATGAGAATTCAGGTTTTCTGGACAATTACAAGGTGAGAACTCAGGTTGACTTGATAGAAGGAGCAAGCCCATTGGCTGAAGTGGTTCTTCCCAGAAGCCCTTGCATTATCCCACGCCCATTCTCTGGGAGGATAAAGAGGACAGCACTCCAGGAAGAGGAGAAGACTCTGAATTGCATCAGGCTTGACGGGGCTCTCTGCAGGAAGGGAAGTCACTTCTTTGGACAAGAGTTAACAGCAACTGCCTGGAGACAACGGTTCGTTACAGGAAGAAGAATCTGTCTGAGAGATTTGAGTAGACACAGCAGATCTCTTCCCAGAGAGCGATCCAGCAGCTTCTGGAGACGACAGCTCGTTACATATATATATATATATATATATATATATATATATATATATATATATATATATATATATATATATATATATATGTGAGTTAGACATAATTAGAGGAACATAGAAAAGATTCCCTGTCAGATCTTTGGATAAGAGAAAAATTCATGCCTAATAGAACGGATGACAGGAAGATGAATAATTTTTATTATGTCAAATTAAAAAGGATAAATGGTCAAAGGATGAGAACAAACAGTATGGTTAACAATAGCTATATGAAAAAATGCTCTATCACTAATAAGTAGAGAAATACAAATTAAAACAACTCTGAGATATCACTTCACATTTATTATAAATGACAAATGCTGGAAAAGATGTGGAAAAATAGGTACACTAATGCCCTATTGGTAGAATCGTGAACTGATCCAATAATATTTGGGAGAGCAATTTGGAACTATGCCCAAACAGCTATAAAACAATATATGCACTTTGACCAATAATACCACTTCTAAATCTGTATCCCATAATGATCAAAAAGAAAAGTACCTATTTGTAGAAAAATATTTGTAGCAGCTTTTTGTGATGGAAAAGAATTGAAAACTGAGGGAATGCTCATAAATTGTGGAGTGACTATACAAGTTATGATATATAATTATGATGGAATATTATTGTGCTATTAAAATGATGAAGGGATTTGTATGAGCTGATGTGAAGTGAAACATTGTACACAATAACAGCAGTACTCTGATCAATACAATGATCCATGACAATTTCAAAGGAATCATGATGAAAAAATGTTATCCACTTCTACACAGAGGACTGGTGAATTCTGAGTGCAGACTGAAGCATAATTTTTTAAACTTTATTTTTCTTGTTTTTTAAAAAAACATAGCTAATGTAAAAATATATTTTACATGACTTCATATGTATAATGAATATTATTTCTTCCCTTTTCAGTGGGTGGGGGAAGGGGTAGAAGGAGTGAGAGAATTTGGAACCAAAAAAAAAAAAAAAAGACAAAAAATAGAAGCTGCCATCTGTTCTTCAGCTACATAATAGTTTTAAAAATCAGCTTTACTGGTTCCCTATGAGGATACCTGAGATTTATTTTCTTCAGATCAGAATGTTTCCTTTTTATTATTATTCTATTAATACTTTTTGATTGATTATGTACTGTATCTCAAGTGCTCCAGCAGCAAAATGCTTTATAAATTTTAAAAATAAAAATCTAGAAGTCCAGAAAAAGTAAATGAAAGTGGTATAAAAACAAACAAAAAAGGCAGCAGTGAAATTTTTTGAAAAAAAATTTAATAAGTTAAGAAGGGAACTATTATGTTGTCAGAGAATGTATCATGGTGGCAAAGATCATCTTAAAACTCCTTTGGTCCCAAAGAGTCTATGATATTTTTGGGATCCTTCAGTCATAGAAAGTTGTATTGTGCTGTGGTTTGGACAAGTAGTCAAAGAAGAAATGAATGATAAAACATTTTTAAAACTTTTACTTTGTGTCAAACAATATGCTAAATGATTTTGATGCAAATCTGAATAAAGAAGATTATAATAAAAGGATAAGATAACTGATAAAAGACAGCTAGAAAAGGAGTTTAGATATGGCTATGAATTGATATTATGACCTAGTTCTTGGGAAGATGATAATGTTCCTATCAGTTTTCCCTACCAGGGACCAAACTGTAGAATTTGGGTGGTTTTAATGGGAGATAGCTGAGAACTATGGCCAGAGTTGTGGTGGCCAACTGTTCATGAATTGTAACTTATTTTTTTTTAGCATGTGAAGATGGATACAGACTTGAAAATGAAACCTGCATGAGGTAGGCTCAGTACTTCCTTTGAATTTTGTTAGATTTATTCCTTCAGAATATTTCTTGGATTATGGTTAATTTCCCAAGATCTAAACTAATTTTTCTTTGTTGATTTGTAGTTGCCCATTTGGCCTTGGTGGTCTCAACTGTGGAAACCGTAAGTTTATGAAACTCTTTATTTCCTTTCTGGTGAGTTGGATATTGATGGTTATATTGGATGCTTGAGCATAGATAGCTAGGCTAGTAATAGGTGGTTACCAATGCTTTAAATAAATGCTTTATTTTTTTCAGTAAATACATTTTTTACAACAGCCCATTTTCATTGGATGTCTCATCTTGTAAGGTTGTATAAATGCTTATATACATAAATGCCCAATGAAGGCATTTACAAAATCAACTCTAGAGATATTCTTGTTATTATGCAAACTCAGGGTATTTTATGTCAAAGCAGTTGAGTCACCTGTTAGATAGAGATGGCACTATATACTTAGAACCTTGGAGGTAAGAGTTTGCAACATCCTTTAAAAATAATTAAATATTCAGCCTCCATTTAAAGACCTGGAAAAAAAAAAAGATAGGGAAGTCATTGCCTCTCAAGACAATCAGTTCCATTGATGGATAGCTCAAATAGTTAGGATGTTCTTTCTTCATTTAGGATTATTCTTTCTTGTAAAAATCTACTTTCCTGCAACTCTCATAAGTATTAGTTCTATTCTCTATAGAGTCAAGCAGAGGAAATAAGTCAATTTCTTTGTCAGTAAATTCCTAGGCTTAACAATATCAAATGTTGGAGCTTTAATCCACTTTAGGCATATCATGGTATAAGAGAGAAAACTCTGGAGTAGGAGCCAAAAGCTCTGGGTTTAATTGTGGCTACATTATTAGTCAGTGATGTGATATTTGTCAAGTCACTTCACCAAACTCTGAGCTTGTACTGTAAAGTACATTTTTGTACCTATAAATGTTATTGCATTGTATATTGTCACAGATCTCTAAGATTAAATATTCTAATTCTGATTAAATTCTGAGAGATCTCTTTCTGTCCACTATGAGTTTTGGACCTAATAATTTTATATGGCGTTCATGCAAGTCTTTCCTTGATTCCTAGTATTCTTCATATTCATAATTTTTAGAGCACAGTTATAGTCTATTACATTTATGTACCACAGTTTGTTTAATGATTTCCCAATCCATGAACATCTGCATTGTTTCCAGTTTTTGTAACATTCCCTAAATTTTCAAAATTACTTCTTAATCTCCTTGGTTTATATATCATTAGGGATTCATATTTATATATATTCACACTTTTAAAAGAATTTCAGCCTACAGTTGTCATAAGGTGCTCTTCCTTTCTTTCTGATTGAATATAACATGCAAATTAACTCATTTGGAAGATGTCCAGGTCTCAAAGCATAAGTAAAATAGCTGTCAGCATGAAATCTTGGAAACTTTCATCAGTTAGAGCATAGGAATGTAAAATTTCATGTAAAATTAGAATTAGTGGTTTAACAAGTTTGATTCTTTAGTTTCCCAGTTTAGATAGAAACTTCATTTCTACCTAAATTATAGTGGAGAATAAGTTAGACATCTTAGGAAGTGAGGTAAAGGTGTACTTCTAGAAACATATATGTATCAGGAAGAGATGTTATGCAGGGTAGAAACGGCAGGATCAATCATCAACTTATAAAGCACTGAAATATGGGACCATTTAATTAAGGGGCATTTAGCTATGCATACTTAAGTAGAACTTCAGCTATATTCTACCAGGTATGGTAGGTGAAGTTCATAATGATGAATGAATTTTGAAGAATAATTTAAATGTTATTATATTTTATATATGCATATAATTGATATTTTTGTTTTTAAAAATATTGTTTTTATGTTTATTGATATATTGTTTTTATATAACCTACATTAACTAGTGTTTCCCATGTCCCTATTCCCCTCCACAAGAGAACCATTCCTTATAATGAGGAATAAAAGAGGGAGAAAAACAGTTGAACAAAACTAATTAACATTGAAAATGCCTATCATATAGGTTTCCATCCCCATAAACATTTTCATCTCTTCCTTCTTGAGTCAAGTTTAGTCAGTACAAGTGTATATAATATTCACTTGTAATTTTTGTTGTTCTCTCCATTTACATTGTAGCTATTGTATATATTGGGCAGTGTGGTGGCACACTGAGCCTGGAGTCAGGAAGACTCATCTTCCTATATGGCCTCTGACATTTAGTAACTGTGTGACCCTGGGCAAGTCACTTAACCTAGTTTGCCTCAGTTTCCTCATCTGTAAAATGAGCTGGAAAAGGAAATAATAAACCACTCAAGTATCTTTAACCAAAAAACTCCAAAAGGGGTCATGAAGAGTCAGACGTGACTGAAAACAATTAAACAGCAAAAACAAAAAGAAAAAAAAAAAGAAAAAGAAAAGTGTATATTGTTTTCCTGGTTCTGTTTAGCATAAGTTCCTTTATCTTCCCATGCTTCTCTGTGTTCTTATGCAGCAGTAATATTATATTACATTCATGTACAGCAATTTTTAGCTCCTCCCCCAATTTATGTGCATCTACTTTATTTCCAGTTTTCTATTCCTACAAAAGCATACACTTCAGAAACATGAGGCTATCTTTCTTTGGAGAAGAAAAGCAAGCTCGTATTATATTTGAGTGCTTTATGTTTTACTTCTCACCACTGGATTATGTCATTATCATTTCTTCCCTAGAAGATGAAGGTTTGCTTTGAATGGGTAAATAGTATTAGATAGCTTTGGGTAACCAGCTGCTAATACAAAGTATATCTTTAGTGCCTAGCGGAGCCTTGTGGTCTGTAAAGATTTAGAATGATTTTGATGACTGGTAAAATAATTTTCAGTTTTTCTAAGCATTCAATAGTGACTGTATATCATTTACATCCTGATAAATCTTTGAACATTTAGGAAAGCCTTTGCTAGCTCCCTTTTTTAAGCTTGTAAAGCAGATGCCTTTTTAAAAATTTATAATAGCCTTTTATTCTTCAAAACATATACAAAGATAGTTTTCAGTATTTATCCTTTCAAAATCTTGTACTCCAAATTTTTCTCCCTACATACCTTCTTCTTCCCTCCTCCCTCCCATAGACAGCAAGCAATCCGATATAGATTATTTCCACATTTATTATAGTGTGCAAGAGGAATCAGATTAAAAGGGGGAAAACGAGAAAAAAAAACAAGCAAACAACAACCAAAAAAGAGTGAAATTACCATTTCAAATAACTTTTTATAGATTCCTGAGATTCCAACAAATAAGACATAAATGATTCTAACCTAGAGTACAGGATGGGGAACCAAGAATTCTATGTTCTCTTCTTTCTAACAAGGACTCAGTGGGAAACCTGGATCTCCTCACTTAATCTTAAGCCAAATATCAATGTCCTCTCAGGCCAATTTCCCCCAAAGCAAAAAAAAAAAAAAAAAAAAAAAAAAAAAAAAAAAAAAAAAAAGCACCAAGGAAGGTAAGATTTTTAAAAAGGAGCAGCTGGTCAATGACATTTACGTAATGTAAAGTGAGTGCCAAGAGAAAACTAATAGATGTGACAAAAAAGTCATGGGTGGCTCTGGAGAAAGCGATTTCAGTGGAATGGTAGGATAGAAACCAAATCTTCAAAAAGTGGATGTGAATCAAGGAATTGGAGAGCATTAACAATACACCCCAAGTTAAAAAATTTGGGGATTGGGGATGGGAAGGATGAGATAATAGAGAGGGAGGGAGGAAGAGAAAAAAGGAGGAAATAATAGCCAAAAATTCTTAACCTGGAGTTCATGAGCTTTTAAAAGTATTATAACTATTTCAATATAATTGATTTCCTTTGTCACCCTTGTAATCCGATGCATTTAATTTTGTGCATTTAGAAACATTATTCTGAGGAATCCATAGGCTTCATCATACTTCCTAAAAATCCATGATGCACAAAAAAGATTATGAATCCCTATGATGGCTAGAAGAGATAGCAAATGCAAGCCAAAGATTATGGTTTAAGATAGAGGAGACTGTGCTTTTTTGAAGCCAGAACAGGAGAATATGGAAGAGAGATTAATGTTCCCAAAAAGGGAAGAAAAAGTGGTAATATTAGCTAACATTTATATAGCACTTTAAGGTTTGGAAAGCACTTTATATATATTATCTTGTTTGATTTTTTAGACCTCACTATGAGATAGATGCTATTGATCTTCCTCTTTTACAGATATAGAAACTGAGATTAGGATGCATTAATGTGACTTGCCTAGGTACGTGAGGATATGAACACTGGTCTTTCTGGCTCCCAAGTCCAGGTGTGCCTGTATCCATTACACCTCTCTAATTGTGGAAGCAAGATCAGGCTGGAGATATAAAGTATAGTGAAAGAAGGAGAGGTGAAATCACTTTTTACCCTGAGGCTAGAAAGGATGAAGGGAGTTTTAGACAGAAATGTATTGAGGCCAAAAAAAACCCCCAATTCTGGGTAAACTAAAAAATAAGTTATTTGATGAAACTAAGGATGGACAATGGAAATTTTTTTTAATCAAAAAAATGTGTCTGGTGTAAAATAATTTTTCAAAGTATGGTCCAGAAACCAATAGGGGACCCCAAGATCCTCTCAGGGGGATTGTGAGGTCAAGACTATTTTTATAATGATACGAAGATGCTGTATTTCTAGAATACATATTTATATGTATATGTAAAAAAATTATATTATAATATTAATATATCATGTGTACTTATATATTGCTATATTATATTTTATATCATATATTATTCTATAAGCATATGTTAGAATGATTACCATATTATATATATTATATAATATAGTAGTCTATAATATATTCTATAATTATATTACTATTACATATTAATATAACATACAATTAAATACATAATTATTTATTAGATTAGCTTTTATAACAATTATATATATCATAATATATTTTATTATAATGTTTATATATTTACAACATTTATATACATATATGTGAATATTTATATATACATATATACCCAATAGTTATAACCTATATAAACAAAAGATTTTTTTGGGGGGGGGTCCTCAATTATTTTAAAAGTTTGAAGTTCCCAAGACTAAAGGGCAGTACTCACAAAAACCAAAAGGTCCATGTTCCAGTCCAGGCTAGTTAGCAAAATTTTTCTAATTGTGACTGCCATCAAGTCACCTCTGCCTCTGTGGGTCTTAGTTTCCTCCTCTATCAACTGGGGATAATAATATTTCTGTTACCAGACTCAGGAGCTCTTGTAAAGCTCCCATGAAATCACATATTGTCTTTGATCTGAAGCTGAAAGAGATCTCCTGGGTCATCTTTTAAAACTGAGAAAAGAAAGAGGCAGGGACCAAACAAGATTCCATGATATGGAGAGCTCCTGGATGAGTAAAATCCCTCTATCAGTGCAGATGAGGGTCTTCTCTGCCATTCACAGTCTCAGAGAGTTTCCCAGAGTGTTAAGAAGAAAAGTGTCTTGTCTAGGGTCATACCGTGAGTCATGGTTTGAACCAGCTCTTGCTTTACACAAATGAAGCCAATGTAGCTGAGATTAGAAGACAAACTGTTTTGTTGGGTTTAGGGAACAGGGAGACATGGAGAGGGTACAAAAATTATTTGTAACAAATTTCTCTGATAAAGCTCTCATTTCTAAATTACTACAGGAAGTGGCTCAGATTTATAAGAATAAGAATCATTTCCCAGTTAAGAAATAGTCAAAGGAAATGGACAAAGAGTTCTCAAGAGAAGAAAAAAATATATTGTTAGATATATATGTACACACATATGTGTGTGTCCATGATAAGCCTTGAACCCATATCTCTTACTACACTACTACTACACTATGCTGCTTCCCATAGGAGGAAAAAGTAGTTTGTATTTTTATGTGTTGTACTTCTGTACTTTTTCCCTTTATACATTGTAAGAGATACTTTGTATACTTATAAAGTCTCATTATTAATAATTTATTGATTAAATTGACTGTTTATTGTTTCCTATATATTTAGCTTATCAGCTTATCACTGTGGTGATTGCAGCTGCTGGAGGTGGGCTCCTTCTCATCCTAGGAATTGCATTGATTGTTACCTGCTGCCGGTAAGTATCCTGAATGCAAGTTTTAAGATTGCAAAAGCAATGGCTTTTGAACTATGTCAATGGTGATGATAGCTTGGGTAGAAGTTGGCATAAGCTTGGTAGCCCCTGTTGCCTATGTTGATCTATAAAAAAATCAATCAGTAAAATTTATTAAGTGGACTTATGTGCTAGGCACTGTGCTAAGTGCTGGGGATACAAAAAGAGGTAAGAATTAGTTTTTGCCCTCAAGGAGTTTACTGTCTAAAGCGGGAGACAACATGTAAACAAATATATACTAAGCAAGCTATAATATACTGGATAAAGATGAGGGAACAGCCAGGGGAGGTCAGTGTCACTGGATTGAAGGATAAGTATAGCAAAGTAAGAGGGCTGAAGGAGAAATCCTAGCTTGAGATCTGGGGGGTAATCGTGGGTAGGAAAATTTAGAATTTAAGAGAATATGGACCAACCAAGTGTTAAGAAGTCTCATTGCCACCTACTAAAATTTATTGAGGGAACTGATGTGATCTCTATTAACCTGAGATTAGTTCCCCCATTTCTCAGAAGCTTGTCCAGTACTTTCAGCCACTTGTCACTTCTTATATATCTTTCTTATATCAGAGGTTGCTTTTAAAACAGAGATATGAAAAAAAAAAGATTATGGGGCAATGACCTAGACAGATAAACATTGGCTACTCAAAAGGAAAATGAAACCTGTGTTTTAGAGAATCATCATCATTGAAAAAAAAAACAACAAAAAACAACAACAACTTGCATCCATCCCTTATTGAGAAGGAGGGTGGTTAATCATTGGAAGATTCAGGTTGCCCCACTCCCAAGAGAACAATGACAGAGCTCAGTGGTATGTTGGACACTGCATTTTATGATCCAAGGTTTGGTGCAGATTCCTTTCTAGAGCTTTTTCCAGAATAAGAAATTAGACAAGAATGAACTTCCACACAAAGACAATTTAAACTTTCTAACCTTTGTTTTAAGTCCCTTAAAGAGACCACATTATTTCCCTGTTTAACTATTTAAATATTGGACAATGGATTTTATAACCCAAGATTTAGTTCAAATTCCTTTCCAGGCCTTTTCCAGAATAAGAAATTTATTAAAAGAATGAACTTTCAACCAAAGATAATTTAAACACTACAACCTTAGCTCTTATGTAGGCTGAATAATGACCATGCTTAACAACTCCGAGAAGAAGATTCCGGGAATGCTTTAGCAGACAGCTAAGTTTTTCTGTTGAATATATATGATATATGCTTACAACATATTGTATATATTATCAATAAACAACAGTTATATATAATTAATAGTTAATAATAATTATATATAATATAGAATAGTGAAGCCATTTTTCAGGGAGCTAATAAACATCCAGTTTTTAATACCTTAATGTGATGTCAATTTTATTACTTGAAAGGCATAGTTAGGAGACTAGACAAGATCATCATTCCTGAAATGCCTTCAGATTTTTTTATTTTAAATCCTTCTTCTCCTCCCCCTCCACAGTTGTACCCAACAAACAGCCACCATCATTCTCCAGTCTGCCTAGACTCTTATCTTAATCTATCCCATGTGTAAAATGGGAATAATCCTTGTTCTGAGATAGAGACTGTCCATTAGCACAATTAATACAATATTCATGTATAAAGAAATGTCTTCTACCAAGTCAGAACCCTCTCTGTAATTCATAGCTTTACAGGGATTGTTGGGGACAATGAGGCAGGCAGCAGTGAAGAGCCTTGCTGAAAATCACACAGCTAGGAAGTATATGAAATTGGATTTAAACTCAAGATTTCCTGACTCTAGGCTTGTTCTCTTGTCTCTTTGTCACCTAGCCGCCTTGCATGGAACCGTGAGAACTTAAGTGACCTGTCCAGAGTCACACAGACAATCTCTCATAGGCAAGATTTGAACTCAGATTTACCTGACTCCAAGGCTAGTTCTCTATCCATTATGTCAGGCTGCCTTTCTGTTTTGATATTTATTAGATTCTTTATGAGAAAGAGCTTTGTAGGACATAGAGCACACTGCACATATAAGACAGTATCATTGATGAAACTATGTGTCATAGTGGATGCTATGAGCTGATACATGTTTACAACAAATCATTTATATTATTAACAATAGTTACATGTAATTATAGTTAATAACAATTATACATATAATGATGAAGTCACTTTTCAGGGGAGCTAATAAGTATCCAGTTTTTTATAGCTTCATGTGAGCGAGCCTTGTGGTTAGTAAGATTGAGATCTAAACTCTGCTTCTAGTACACAATGACTGTGTGATGCTGGGAAACACCAGTGTGTGTGTGTGTGTGTGTGTGTGTGTGTGTGTGTGTGTGTGTGTATGTGTGTTATACTTAAAATCTCAAGTTAGAATCTTTATACTCATTTCTGAAATTGAATCAACTAAGCAAATATGCTCCTGCATTTGTGATTACTGGAATATTGTTTTAAAAAATGTGCTCACTTTTCCAAAAACAGTATGGTAGCTTTCTACTCAATTTGCCCCATTAGTGGTATCTAGTACTTTCATCTCAAAATTCCTTAAACTGAGGAGATTTGATTTCATCAATGTTTTCTTTTTCCTTCCACAGAAAGAATAAAAATGACATAAGCAAACTCATCTTCAAAAGTGGTGATTTCCAAATGTCCCCATATGCTGAGTATCCCAAGAACCCTCGATCACAGGAATGGGGCCGAGAGGCCATTGAAATGCACGAAAACGGAAGTACTAAGAATCTCCTCCAGATGACCGATGTCTATTATTCTGTATGTATTCACAAGCTAGGAATAAACTCATGTCAGCTTGATTTGGGTTTAGAGTGGTTGGGTCCATCTCCTGTGTTTTAGTCCTCAAGTCACCTCAAGTGTTTTAGTCCTTTTAGTGTATCTTTAGGCAGAATTCAAACTTCACCGTTATAAGAAGAAAGAGAAAATGGCACCATGGAGTTCATATTTGAATGCTTTTTAGAGTTAATTTGGTTATGGATATTTGTATTATATGGGCTATAGTTGGAGATCACAATGTGAAAGCTTCATATAGATAGCATGTGCATTTGCAAAATATAGCACTAATAAAAGAAGCCAGATTGCTTATGTCCCTCTGACGATTGAGTAGGTTGTTTGGACATTTTTTGTTTCCATATTAGGATCATAAAATTACAGACTTACACAACATAGTATTTTCACCTTTTGTTGTTGTTGTTTGGTAGATTTTTGTTTTCTTATTTTTTCTTTTTGATCTGATTTTTCTTGTGCAGCATGATAATTGTGGAAATATACAGCGAAGAATTGCATATGTTTAACATATATTAGATTACTTGCCATCTAGGGGAGAGGAGGTGGGGGAAAGGTGGGAGAAAAAATTTGGAACACAAGGTTTTGCAAGGGTCAATGTTGAAAACTGTGCATGTGTTTTGAAAATAAAAAGCTATTATTTTAAAAGTAAAATTAAATTACAGATTTAGAGGTAGGAGGGACGTTAGAGGCTATTAAATATAATTTCCTCATTTGACAGATAATAAAGTTGAGATCTAGAAAGGTGAAAGTGCCTTGATCAGGAATACACAGGTAGTAACAGGCAGGATTTGAATCCCAGCCTACCCTACTCCAGTGCAGTACTCTATCCACCATTGATGTCTTTCTAACACAGCATTCATTGCTTAAGTCATCTACTAGTAATACAGATCTCTTATGAGATCTTAGAAAACTATCTCTGGGCTTAAATGAGGAGGTTTAATAGAAAGGTCCCTTGGAAGTAAGGAGAACTGTGTTTTAGGCCGAGTTCTATGTGACTTTAAAGAGGGCAAGTCAAATATCTGAATTTGTCTTCTCTTTGCTTAAATAGAGTTAATTATCTCTATGAGCCCTGTATGCTATGTATAATGACATAGAACTACTTACTTAGCAAGTAGCAATTTTATTATTCTATTGCTCCTCCCTACTTTACAGATTCATTCTCATGTCCCATATGGGAAGTGATAGTTTCCCTTTTGTATATGAGATTGAGATTTCTCAGAATACTAAAAGCTAATCTCATCATCAGTAATAAATGTTACTCATAGCAATTTAGAAACTCATGTTCTCAGAAGAATATAGACTCAGAGATGAAACACTAGAATTCATCTAGCCAATCCATTAACAATATTTATTAAGCATCCAGGGTATATGAGAATCAAGCAAGTATGTATAAGGATCTGGGGATGACAAGAAAAACAAGAAATACTCTGATCCCTCAAGGAATTTATAGTTTGTAGGAGGGATTGTGTATTTGTGTGTGGGCATGTGCCTATAAGTCGATATACATAAGTATCACTATGCTGAACTCTCACTTGATCTTTCCATCTCTGTTATCATCCTATTTCTTTTCTGCCCTTTTTAGCTAAAGCAAAACACAAACAACAACAAAAACCTGTCTATAATAGGTGTATCCACTTTCTTATCTCTCACTTTTTTTTTTAACCTTGTAGAGTCTGGCTTCTAACTTTACCATTCCACTTAAAGTGATTCTCTCCAAAATTACTAATGATCATTTAATTGTCAAATGCAATGGAGACTTTTTCTCTATCTTCATTCTATTTGGCTTCTTTACAGCCTTTGACACTACTGATCACTTTATTCTCTTCTCTCTAAAATTTCTCTCTCTCTCTTTCCTGGTTCTCCTCCCACTTATCTGAGGGTTCCTTCTCTGTTTCCTTTGCTGGATCCCCTTCAGATTCTGTCCTTTAACTATAGGTGTCTATCCTGGGCCCTCTTTTCTTCTCCCTTTATCTGATACTTCACTTGTTGATCTAATCACCTACAATGGATGTAATAATGATCTTTGTGCCAATGATGCTCAGATCTATATTTCCTTCTTTCCTCTCTCTCTGCTGACCTCCATTTTCCTTTCAGATGTCCCAAATTGGCTATCTAGTAGACATCTTAAACCTAATACAAAAACTAAAACAAACAAACAAAAAACAAAACTCATTATCTTTCTCCCTGAATTCCACCTCACTCTTACCTCTACTTCCTACCTTCCTGTAATACTGTGGAAGACAAGATGATCTCCCTGTAAGTCCCTCAAGGTCACAATCTAAAAATTATCCTGAATTCCTCACTATCAACTCCCATATTCAATCTGTTGATAATGTCTCTTGATTAAACCTCAGCATCTCTCCAATATCTTCTGACTCTGCAACCATTCTGGGGCAGACCCTGATCACCTCACACTTGGATTATTGCAGTAGTCCACTAGTAGATCTGCCTCCTCAAGTCTCTCCCCACTCCAATTCATTCTCCATTCAGCCACTCAAATGATTTTCTTAAAACACAGGTCTGGTCATATTATCATTTTTCAATAAACTCTAATAGGTTTCTCTTATCTCCAGGATCAAATACAAAATGCTGTATTTGATGTTCAAATCCCTTCATTTCCTACCTTTCCAAGCTGCTTACATCTTAATTCCTGACATATATTCTTTGATTCAGTAATGTGTACCTCCTGGCTGTTTCTCTAACAAAATCCTGTCTCTTGGCTGTCATCCTGTACTTTGGTTGTTTCCTGTGTCTGGAATGCTCCTCTCTCCAACTACTGATTTCATTGCCTTCCTTTAAATCCCAACTAAAATACCACTTTTAGGAAACCTTCACTTACTCTTCTTGATTCCAGTGCTTTCCCTCATTTAATTATTTCTTATTTATTCTATATATAGTTTGCTTTAAAAAATTGTTTGCATCTGGATTCCCCTATTAAATTGTAAGCTTCTTGAGGGCAAGAACTTCTTTGGCTTCTTTTTTGTAGCCCCAATCCTTAGCACAGCAACTGGCACATAGTAAGTAAAATATATGTTTATTGAATTGAATAACAAAAGGAATAAGGAAGTACATAGACATTTATCTATATAACTAATTATTCTTATTTTTGAAGACAATTGAAATTGTGACTTGATCAGAGTTATTCAGCTGGTAAGTGTCTGAGATCACATTTGAACTCAGATCTTGATTTAAGCATTTATTAAGTCTTTATTATGTGTTAGATACTGTGCTAAATATTTTGCAAGCATTATCTTATTTGATACTCAAAATAACCTTAGGAGGCAAACACTATTATTATCCCCATTTTACCACTGAGGAAACTGAGGCAAACAGATGAAATAATTTCCCTCGAGTCACACAGCTAATAAGTGTCTGAAACTGGATTTGAATTCAGGTTTTCCTGACTCCAGGCTCCATTATACTACTTAGCATCTACAGATACATGATTATAGCTATATATCTAGATAGATAGCTAATTAGACTGAATGAGAGAAAGAGACTGACAGAGAGATAAAGATAGATAATTTAATTTTAGAGGAGAAGTCACTTCTGAGGGACTTGGGCAGGGAAAAAATTCATATAAAGCGTGGTGCTCAAACTTTGTCTTGAAGGGATTCTAAGAGTTGGAGGTAAGCAGAGAATGGTTGTCAGTCATGGGGAGAATAACTGAAAAAGCATTGAGACTGAGTTATTCATGTGTGAGGAATAAATAGCAAGCAGGCCAATGTGACTGGATGGGAAGAACAAGAAGGAAATTCTTGTATCATAAAGCTGGTTAGGAACAGGAAAGTCTCAAAAGAGTTTGCATTTGATCCTAGAGGCAATAGATAGAGATAAGGTATTTTAGGAAAATCCCTTTAGCATTTGTGTGAAGGGGCATTTGGAATGGGGAGAAGCTTGAGCCAGGGAAAATAATTAGGACCCCATTACAGTAATTCAAATTGAGGGAGAGGGCCTGAACTACAATAGTAGTCAAATAGATGAAGAGAATGGGAGGACCAAAAGAGATGCCATTGTCCAGTCTCTTTCTTTTTATAATTGAAGAAATTGAAACTGAGTTGATTCCTAAAAGCTACACTGCTAAAAGATATGTGTGTGTGTATATGTATGTATATAATATATATATAATGAAAGTATACTAATAATAATGAGTCAGAATTGATACATAGGTGCTCTAACCTCTAAATCTTTTCACTGTATGAAGGAAATTTCAATATGAATATGAAGGAAAATTCTTTAGTAGAGTGATGTGACCATCTCCCTATCTCTGGACAAGATGGTATAAAAACTGTCATAAAAATATACCCTTTAACATGTGATTGTTCTTATTCTAATGTATGCTATCCAAAGGTCATTTTACATTGTACTGCATGAAATGAGAAATGAATACACAGTCAGAGAGCACTAGAGCTGAAAATTAGATTCTACGCATGGCATAGGATTCTTAGCTAGAGGTACAAGGTAACAATGATGAGACCTTGCCCCTCTTGGCTCTTAATAGTTCCCAGCAATCTTATTCCGAAGATCATAATCCTGTAATTGTTACGGACATAATTATAAAACTTTGGACTTTGGACTTTAGATGGGAGGTACTAATTTTCAGGATCTGGAAAACGATTTGTTTTGATCAATTATTTTTAAAAGTCACAACGGAGTTGAGAGTGGAAAAGGGAGTTTGGGGCAAAATTATTTCTAGATTACAAATTTCCTTTCAAATTTTTCAAATAAATATTTTATTGATACTTTACAAATTCATAACTATCATTTCCCAACAAGATATATAGAAATATATCTTCTCAAGACAGGTATATTTATGTATTGATATTTTTATGTAGGTTTATCTATCTACATATATGTAGAAATCTATATATATATCTATACATAATAGATTAGATAAATACCTAGATATAGACAGACAGACAGATGTAGCTTAATTCTGGCAAGGAGTTTACTCCTCAGGGGCCTCTGGAAAGTTTTCATATGGAAGGTGGCTCTTAAACCTTCTCTTGAAGGAAACTAGAGATTCTAAAAGTTGATATTTAGGAAGGAGTATGTTTAAGACTTAGAACCATCACTTTTTAACAAAGAAATACAATTAGGCAAGATAATCTAATATATCATTCATATCTAACAGGATAGGACTCAGTTCTTCACCCATAGCCTACCTCTTCTTGACTGAAAAGACATGTTTCTTGAATGAAAGGATGTGTTTCACTGTCAGTCTTCTGCAGTCACATTGGTCATAGTGTTCACTTCCTGTACTCTGATATTTTTAGTGTGATTTTCCTTTGGTTTTCACACCCCCCCACACACACTCACACTCACATTCCTAGCGAGTCTTTGCCTGTGACCTACCTCAGCAGTGTTCAAACAGCTTGATTATCATTGTCAGATAAGGGGGGAGGGGCCTCGGAAAGGAAGCCCCCTCCCCCTTCCCACCACAGCCCTGCTCTGTCCAGCGCCGGCCTATTCTAAAACCTCATTGCCCCACCCTAGAACCCTCTGTAGCTCCCAGCAAAACCTGCCATAGAAATATCTTCCTCCCAGGCTTCCTCTGTGACCTGTAGAGCATTCCTTGCTGCTCCTCTGCTCCATAACGCTCTCCCTCCGTGCCGCTTCTCCCTTACGGAGCCTTTTCCTAGAGCAGCTAGTGCTAGCCTCATGCGCCCCTCCCAGCAGCCCCGGACCCCTCCCCACAGCGCCCCTTACAAAGTTCTCTTATATAATCTCCCATAATTCTCCTGTACGACAGCTGCCCTATAGCGCCCTTTCCAAACAGTACCTTTTTTAGCCCCATCACCGCGCCCTGGGGCCCTCCAACATCCCTTTTCCCCCTCCCCCCGGCGCCCCTGCTGTGTAAGCTTCCATGCCCCCTCCCCGGAGGGCCTGCATCTTTATCATTAGCTTTCCTCCCTACATCACTGCTGCGCGCCCCCCTCAGACCCCTTCCCTGAACCCCACACTGCCCCTCGGCCCCTGCCCTGTACGGCATGCTCTGCACGCTCCCTTTTCTCACGTTCCCTCCGTTTCCCTTCCCAGACAAAACGTTCCTGCCGTATAAGCCTGGGTCACTAATGATGTCTGCCCCTAGTCCGTTAGCGCCCCCCTCTCGTCCTCCCTAGTCCGTTGCCATAGTTTTGCTTCCAATCCCCAAGATTTTCCTGGTAAGAGAACCCTGTTAACAGGAGCTCAGAGCTCCCTAGCCGAGAAAACGGAAGGAACCAGGTCCCTTCTAGTCCTTGGTCGGTGGTTCTGAGCGCCGCTGATGGGTCCGGGTCTGGGTGGGACGGGGTTTATGTGTGGAACAGGTAAAGGAGCAAGTGAAAGACCTGATGAAGGCCACAGTTCTCATGCGGCACCCCCAGCAGGTCCAGGAGATCATCCGCTCCCTCCGGAAGGGAGGGCCTCACAGATTGCAGGTCATTTCTGATTTTGACATGACCCTGACTAGATTTGGATTTAATGGAAAGCGTTGCCCCACATCGTACAATATCCTAGATAACAGCAAACTCATCAGTGAGGACTGTCAGAAAAAGTTAAAGGATCTCCTTCACTACTATTACCCAATTGAGATTGATCCGAACAGGACGGTCAAAGAGAAGTTCCCTCTTATGGTAGAATGGTGGACGAAAGCCCACAATCTCCTGTGTCAACAGAAGATTCAGAAGTACCAGATAGCCCAAATTGTTAGAGATTCAGATGCAATGCTCAGGGAGGGATATGAGACATTTTTCAACACACTCTATCGAAGCAATGTTCCCCTTCTCATCTTTTCTGCTGGTATTGGAGACATTTTGGAAGAAATTATTAGGCAGATGAATGTTTTCCATCCCAACATCCATGTTGTGTCTAATTACATGGACTTTGATGAAAGTGGCTACCTGCAGGGATTCAAAGGTCAACTCATCCATACATATAACAAGAATAGTTCAGTCCTGGATGACTCCAAATACTTTGAACAGCTTCAAGCTAAGACTAACATTCTCCTGCTGGGCGACTCCATGGGTGACCTGACTATGGCTGATGGGGTGTCCAGTGTGGGAAACATCCTTAAGATTGGCTTCCTGAATGACAAGGTAGAGGAACGGAGAGAGCGCTATCTGGATTCCTACGATATTGTGCTGGAGAAGGACGAGACCCTGGATGTGGTCAATGGAATCCTAACCCACATCTTGTGTGAGGATGACCAGGCAGGAATGCAGGAATCCTGAGTACAGTTGGAGACTCTGTAGATGCTCTCTGTGCTCCAGCTGGCTCTCCAAAAACTTCTCATCCCTCTATGTATATAAAAAAACTGACTTCCAAGAGCCATTCATCCCCAGGTCCTTCCCTCCTCCTCTCCCCTGGCCTGTGGCTATTTTTACTAAAAGCTTATGATAACTGGCCTGACTTGTTCTAAAGAACACTGGCCAGCACGTCCACCTGGCTGAGACAGTGGCACACTGGCTCAGGTGATAGAGACAAGCTGAATTGGATACTGCCCTCTCTTCATCCACCTGCCTTCCCCTCCAGAAACACCACCAAACAAGCAACAAACCCACAGCATAAAGACCTGCACTGACCCATTGTTTGGAGGCATGGGTGAGGGTTTGTGTCCTCCCTGGGGCAATTCACTGGCATTGGAGGTGTGGGGAGAATGCATTGACTGGATGTCTGGAGGCCCAAGTTTGAGTCCCTGGCTGCCACCAGTTAGCTCTGAGATTATAGTCACTTAACCTTCCTTGGTCTTATTGTCCTTTTTAAAATAAAAGATTTGGAATAGATAATTCTTAACAGTTCTAAATTCCATGATTCTATTACATTCTAAAACTGAATGTTGGACTTGGAATTGATCACAGAATGGGGATTTTTTTGGTTCATAGATTTCTTTAACTTTGGGCCCTATTCTCCCTGCCCTTTCTTTTAAAATATCTTAGCCACTGATGGGACCAAACACTGGGGGGAAAAGAGGGAGAGAGCAGTTAAGTGAGGAACTAGGAAGCAGTGAGTGTGTTTGTATTTTAATGTTAAATAAATGATTTTTGAATTCTGAAAAAAAAAAAAAAAAAAATCATTGTCAGATAAGTTATAGCCAATTCATCTGTATGTTGCCATGGAATTAGATTTAGAGTTACTATAAACAGATTGTTAGCATTAACAGTCAAAAATGTAAATGAACCCAAATTTTCAGTCCTCTGCAGTAATCTTAGCAGTGACAGAAACTTGAGCCATCTGAACAAAGTACAGTCAATCTCAATCAGCCACCAGATACTTGTTAAGCACCTGCTCTGTGCCAGGCACTGTGCTAAGTGCTGGAGATATAAGGAAAGGTAAAAGTCCTTGCCCCAGTGTCCTCATTCTAATGAGGGAGACACCATGTGAAGACCTATGTACAAATCAACTGTATGCAAGAACTCTATATAATGTGACAGTGACATAGTCCCCACATACATGAAGTGCTTTGAAAGCCAAGATGTCTCACATTTGAATACTGCTAGTTTTTGTAGCATAGCATGGGCCATCAACGTGTGGAGCCATTGTATTGGTAATCCTCATGTTAATCATAGGATGATGTTTACACGATAATTTATATTGACTATTACATCATGTTGTTTCCTGAAATACAAAACCAACTTCCTGACTCATTCAGGGGAGATAATTGTGACGAAAAAGGGGGGAGGGGCAGAGGGAGCAGAGATGATGAGTAATTGTAGTCTGTGTGATCTTTGACTTCATTCAAATAGGAAGAAAGCCTCAACATAACCAGTCCCTTAAAAAAGGAACACAGGTCTCCTTCTTGGCTTTTGGTCCTATCTCTACTACTTAATAATTGTGAATACTTTATTTATTTGTGTCCTAATTTTCCCTCCTGGAAAAAAAAAAAAAAAAAAAATCTGTGTCCTAAATGACAAAAAGCAGGAAGCATGCACTGTATCCCCCAGTAGAAGAGTTCTGTAAATTTAAGGTATTCCTATTGAAGAAAAGCAGCATGACAGAGTGGATAGAGAGCCAGTCAGGAAGATGTGAGTTCAAATCTCCCTTATTACACATTATGACTGTGTGGCCCTGGGGATGTCACTTGACCTCTTCATACCCTAGGCACCCCTCTAAGACTTTAAATTGTGGATAAAGGGCTGTCTTATATGTTAGTAGAAAGAGTTTCTTCAGCTAGAAGTTTTTTATAGCAATGATATCATGGGTCCAGCCCCAACCCTAAATGTGGTGCCATTATCACACCTTCTATTTACACCAATGCTTTTCCTAAAGGTACTTTACCAACATCAGTTGTGTTTAAGGATTCTAATGTTATTGTCACCTCGATATTATCAGGAGAGCTGCATGGTGTACCAGGAGAACAGTGCGGTATAGTGGGAAAGCTCTGGATTTGGAGTCAGAAGACCTGGATTTGAGTCCCAACTCTACCACTTACTAGCCATGGGATCTTGGGCAAGCCTCTTAAACCCTGTGAGCCTCAGTTTCCTCATCACTAAACTGGCTACAATGCTATTTGCACTAACTAAATCCCAGGATTATTATAAGGATCGTTTAGGATAAATACATTTGTATATATAAAAGCATTTTTAACTTATAAAGTGCTATATTAATGTAAGGTATAATTCCATTTTAAAAATGGAAGAAACAAGACATGGAGAGGGTAGACATCTTGTTGGAGGTATTGGCTTTGGGGAGATGATAGTGGCAGATCTTGGAAGAATCCTGACTTCTAGCTCCCTGCCCTGCACGTTGCTACCTTGTCTCCCCACTGAATTTCATAAAGTAAAAACTAAGTGTTTGGAATAATTTGATTATTAAATGTAAAATCAAGAATAAGCAATTGATCCCTTTCTCTCTCTCTTTTTCTCTTTTTGGTGATCTAGCCCACAAACATTAGGAATCCAGAACTTGAACGAAATGGTCTCTACCCTACCTACACTGGCTTGCCAGGATCTCGGCATTCTTGCATCTTTCCCGGACAGTATAACCCTTCTTTCATCAGCGATGAGAGCAGGAGAAGAGACTACTTTTAACACCATGGGACAGTGCATAACCACTGCTGTTTTGTGTTACTTACACACGAATTCTATCTACTCAAGGAACAGAACCAGGAAGACTTCCCAAACACTTGCTGCTCTGCAGACCATTCAAAGCTGAAGGTTACATACCAGACAAGGGATGGACAGAAGATTTAAAGATGGCAAAGACTGAAAGGAACTGCTCAATTACAGGCTGCTCATTCTTTAATTTTCAGTGTTCATATATGTTACTGTGAAATGTGTTAATGGGTCAGTGAGAACAGATTTGCTTTTAGTGACATGTCATGAATGTTACCACTAGGGATGAGTATAAATGGTTCTGTGCCATTTCAGAGATCCAGTTGTTGCTCAATTTAGGCATTAATGATTTGGGTTGGTTTTTATTTTTTTTAAATCACTTTACCAGGCCCAATTTAAGACTGCTCCCGAAGAATTCTGGCCACTTTGGACAACTCCATTGGACGTTGCCATTAGATGGTCACTTTGAAGGAAAGTATTGACTGTTTTGAACTTATTTATATCTCCATAATTACAGTCTGCCTCAGTGCTGAACTATGAGTGTGTTCTGATCACACTCAATAAGTGCTATGGGGTACTAGGGAAATCTTGGTGTAATATATAGTCTTCTAATATGCTTCTAGATCTTATTCTGTAGTTTCAAGCCAAACAGAAAATGAGCTGTGAGCCCAGAATTTACTATATCACGGAAGGTGACACCGGAAGTGAAGGTTATTAAGTGCCACAAACTGTTAGATGAAACATGAGTTCTTTCCCCAGTAGGTTTTTTTTTTTTAAATCAACACAATATCCATTCAAAAATTTCAAAAAATGATTCCCTCTTTTATTGAATTTAAGAATTTCTTCCACCAAACTAGGATTACAATAATATCTTCTAGAGATAGTATCAATCATAATGGTCTTTGGAACCAGCTTTGAAATCAAAATATCAGTTCATCTTCCCTTATCTACAGTTGGGGCCAATGGATATAATTTGGGGCTGACAATAGCATAGCTCCCTAAAAGAGAAGCACACAGACCTACAAGCCTGTGGTTACTATCTCATGCTTGCTCCCAGTCTGTGAGAATGGAGCCATTCAAAACCATCCATTTTATTCCCACTGGCTTTGCTCTGAGCTATGTTCATGACAGAGATCAGCTCTACTGAGGCAAGCTCTTACTTATGAGTTATAAGGATTTTTAAAAAGTGAGATGGAGTGTATGTGTGTGTGTGTGTGTGTTTGCATGTGTGTGTGTGTGGTACATTTGTGTTTGAATTTGATGTTTCATTTGCTTTGGGAAAAGAAGCTGGAAACAACTATCTCCTATAATTGGATATTGACAATTGCTAGAGAAATTGGCTGAATAAGCAAGCTAGGTTTCACTGAAATATCCAGGCCATTGGACATTTTTTGTAAAAGAATAGGTAGGTCTGATGGTGTCATATGTAAGTTCTTCTTACATCTCTATGCCAACTGCATCAGTAACCTTGTCCATAGGGATCAGTGTTAAAGAGTTGATCATTGAAAGCTGTTTCTTCATTGAAGAAGTAGTAAGTAAAATGCTATCTCTTGTCTATCAATCTGCCTGTTTAATACTACTATGTAGTTTCCCTGAAACCTGGTAATATTTCAGAATGTCCTCAGACAGTTAAGGATTTCTAAACAAGTAAAAACTTTAGTGTCTACCTTTTGAAAAGTAACTTCCTATATATTTATTATGCCCGTTATTAAAACTTGCATCAATCACCTGAACAGTACTTAATGTCTGGAACTAATACCTGTGACACTATGGGAATTCTATTCTCAAATAACATTCTAGTGTCCAGATAAAATGAAGAAAGAAGAGATTGGAAAACTATTGTCATCACAGAAGGCTAAGTCTTAACTAACAACATGCTTTTTTGGAAATGGCTTAAACACTTTGGAAGCAGTTACTTCTGGGTTATCACAACTCTTCAACATGATAGGAAGCAGTTACTTCTGGGTTATCACAACTCTTCAACATGATAGGACAAGCCACTTTCATTAGAGCATCATATTATTCTGATACCCCTGTTTAAATGACTGCACGTATTTTTCCATTGGTCCCAGATGCTTTCTCTCATTATTTACAGCTCTGCTATTGCAGAGAATGCTAGTTGGGTGCAATGCACCTTAGTAGTTAAAACAAATTGGCCCTCATCTCACAAGATACAAGCAGAATTAAGGTACCATTGATGGATGCTAAAAATTTCCTTCTGAATCATGGATGAGCTCTTTCATGGTTTTGTCAGAATCTAGTAATGCTTTCTGCCTTGTTATCTCTCGTGCTATTTGATCCATCCACAGTTTAGAGTTATTACCATTCTCTGCGCCCATGTTTCTTTGCTCTATTCCAACCTCACCTCTGTGTTAGGATCAAGCAGGAGAAGTCATTAAGGAGCACAGAACAGGGGGAAGGGGCACTCTACTAGATCCTACGTGATTACAAGAACAAGCTGCTGCTTCTGGGCAATCTGGTGATCTTAATGGCCTCTGACAAATGGAGTGAACCATCGCCTTCTGGGGCAGATCAATGAGCTAGATATTCTATTAATGTCAACCTTGTCCCATCTTAGAATCATTCTTGAGAATGGCCTCTGGAATATGAATCTTAAGTTTAACAGACAGAACCATGTGACTTCAAGGATATTTTCTCCACTGGAGAATTTTACAGAGAAAGATGTTTCATGTGAAAATAAGGGTTTCAGAAAGTATGTTTAGCATACTTAGGAGATACTTAGTATCTCCACATGATCTAAGGAAGTAAGTGTGTCTAAGGAAGTTTACTCTGTGTTAATTATACAAAGAGAAATATGTTTGTGAATGGTGGAGCTGAGTTATCTTGTTTGAGCCTAAGAATGTAGCTTTACAACCAGGAAGGAATCGAGGAGGTCACAGATTAAGTGATTTACTCAAGAGCACCCAGGTATCGAAAAGAGAGGAAAAGAACATCTGCTAAGCTCTCTAAACTTGGAGGTAACAACTCAAAAACTGATAATGAGCTTACCGTGTGCAAAACACTGGGGGTGGAAAATGGGGACAGTCTGGTACTCCTGCTTTTTTTACTGATCCAGATCATACAAGATTAGACAGTAATAGTTTATATTCTTGCAAGGTGGTTTCCCAAACAAGGGTGAACCTGTATCAGGAAAAACAGTTACTGGTAGGATATATGCAGGTACTTTCTCTCCTCTGTCCTGACTGCCCTCAATGTCACTCCCTTATTCTGGAATTTGTGATTCATGTTGGGGAAGATGGAAGGGAATAAAGGGAGGAGATTATCAATAGTCACATCAGGAGAAAAGGGATCCTAATCTGTGCCTGTGATGCATCTACAAAGCAAGAACTGGATTAAATGGAATCATAAATCTTTAGGTTTAAACTGACCAACAAGGAGGCAGCAAAACATTTGTCTCGCAAAGACTCTCCCTTCCTTTCTGTAATCCCAGAGCCTGCTGGGGAAAGGAGTCCTTCATGCCATCTGATTTTTATGGGCCCTAGTCATTGTTTACCCAAAAGAGATGAGACTAGTAAACCAAATACATTTCTTGGCAGAATGTCTGCCTTCTTATTTTTCTTTTAAAGAGGGCAATTATGACATTCAAGAAAAAGGAAATTGTTACCAAGAAATTAATAGGAGCAATTTTAGAATACTTTTAATAATCGCAACGTGTTATTGGCATTCTTTCCAGCAGTAACCAAATGATTATTCTTAAGAATAAAAAAAGTTAAGAAGTAGTCACATTGTGAAAATTTTCCATAAAGTGTTTTAAAAATTGAAGGTTTTTTCCCTTGATTTTTGTCATTTAAGGCCATTATGAAAACAAGGACCTAATTCATTCCTACTGGAGAGCATATTGGCACATAGATTTATTTGCCAGGAGACAGTGTTATGCTGTTTTGTTTTGTTTTTAACAGACATAACTTCTACAATCAAATGAATGGAGTCCCCTTCAAAGTAGTCACCTGAGAAGGGTATATTCTTATTCCAGTGTTATTGTCAGGAATTCCTTTCTTAATTGCCTTCAGAATTTAATAGCACATTCTTTTAACTGGTTGCAGTGGTGGCAAATAGTCATCCTTCAAGAATAGGCTTAATTTTTGGAAGCATCCAAAAGTCTTATGAATTGTAATTTGGTGTTTAAAATGGGTGATCAAGCTGGGTGATACCAAGAAAAAGTATAGTTGTGACTATGAAGTAATAAAATTGACTTCCTGGGGTGACTCATGCTTTGACTCTGAAAATAGTCCCCAAATATGTATAAGATTGAACAATGGTAATAATTAAATGTACACTCTCAAGGTTACTATTTTGGATGGGACAAAATTCTTTTAGACATAGTCAGAGGGCCATGTTAAGAATAAAAATCAGCCATTTTATTTTATAGTCTCAATTCATGTTATACATCTTTGGCATTTTTCTTGTGTGACTGTGCCCATTGGTAAGGTACACATATGGACACAGTTCCAGTGCTCTTGGCTTATCTTAGTCCAACATAGCCATTCAGCAACAGGACCACTGGCTCATTATTAAAATTATTAAATTATTAAAAACTCAATTATTAAATGACATCTAAAATTTTGGTGATAACAGCTCAAAATGGATTACAAAATGGAAGCCAGCTTTCAATTGTTCAAACAATACTTCCTTGTTGTTGAGTTGATGTCCCCCTATTAGCAGTTTTTGCACTATTCACAGCAAAATACTTCCTTATGTGATGTGTGTATATATATGTATGTGTATGTGTGTTGATTTGAGATTTGAGCTTTTATGAATGTGAATTTCAATGCCAAATGCTTGTTTTATTTGCCCTATAAAAGACATCTCTCTTCCTTTCCCCTACTATGACATTTTTAGGAGGAAAAAGGACAATTCTTTTCTTCTTCCATATTAATAAACCATTCCTCTAGGAAAAGACTGCAGTGAGAGGGCTGTGTGTGTGTGTATAATGTGTGTGTATAATCTATATGTATATGTATATATGCAAAATATGCACACATGAGGAGAGAGAAAAAGAAAGAAAGATACATATTCTATCCTCTGGGTTTTGTGTGTGTCTTGATAAGATATGCAAATGTGTGCATTTATTTTTGCTCCCAGATCCCCCAAAGAAGTAGGATATAATAGCCCATAAAAGTCATAGATTTTGATTAATTTGTTTAATTAAAACAAGCATTTCTTTTAATGGGGTCACAATTTATCAGTTCAGGTATAAATGTCTTGCCCCAGATTATAGATGTGAGTCAAGGGATGACTAAGATGGGGGAGAGTTGTGGGATTCTGATTTTAGAAATAACTTTAACATCGACAGCCTTGGTTAGATTATTATTTTTTCCCCTCCATGCATACTTGTCATTCATGTCCTTAACTTATTCCCTCATGTCTGCCTCTTCAAAACTGTTCTTCTCTCCTCCATGATTGTACCTTTAATAGGAACATAATATGATAGTCCCTGGGTTGACATGGATTTTTTTGTTTGTTATCTTTCCAGTTAAATTAAGCATACAATTAGAATATTTGCTTTGGGGAGCTGATCCCCACCATCCTGCTTCTCTTTTGCAGACCAATGAACTTTGAGCTCCTGATTTGTCATTTTGAAATCCTTCCCTGAGGTTATTTGTTATTTAATGTTGTATCATAATTGCAACCTCCACTAATAATTCAGTACTGTAGCAGAAAAGTGTGATTTGTAAGAATTGAGTTATTTTTATATTTCTATCCACTATATCTGGCGTTCTAGTCAGTAATATGATATAATAAAAAAGTTACTATTACATTCAGTCTTTACTCTTTGTGTGTTGAATAGATAACAGTACCTCTTGTGCTATGTCTGTCATTTCATCTATAAGGGGATACTTTCTCCATTGACATACAGTATGCCTTTGTAACTAAAAGAAATTTTCAAGGTCATCTAATGCAAGCCTCTTATTTTATAGAGAAGGAAACTGAGACCTGAAGAGGTTATGTGAGTTGCCTAAAGGTCACATTATACTGGGAGTAAAAGACTACAGGCAGAATTCAAACTAAGGTCCTCTGACTTGAAACCCTCTACTTCTTCTATTATCCCAAGCTACCTCTACTGATCATTTGTTCCCTTCTTAATAATCTGATTTCTTTTTTAAAAATTTTATTTATTTAACTTTTAATTTATGGAATAAAACAAATATTTCTATAACATACTATAATAAAAAGACGATTGCACATGAAACTGCAAATCTATTATGTACAACTTCTTTTTAAATATACAATAAAATTATCATATGAATTTTATCCCCTTTTTTTCTTCCCTCCTCCATCCTGCCCTAGAGAGAGCTATTATTAGATGCAAATATATACATATACACATATGTAAAATCATTCTTTACATACTTCTATTTATCAGTTCTTTTTCTGCATGCAGATAGCATCTTCCTTCATGTCCTTTGTAGTTACTTTTAATTTAGCTGATTTATAGTTAATTAGTTCATGTCTTTCAAAAATCTTCCATATAAGTGTTACCCAAAGTCCTCCATGACTTTGCATGTGCCCATGGAACATCTAGCCTATACATTACTAAGAAAGGTATTGATAGGAGTATAAATTTAGATCTAGAAGAGATCTTAGAGACCACCAAGCCCACCCCTTCTCATTTTGAAAACCATTTCTCCCCTAGACTTCTCTGATACCTTTGAGGAGATTGGGATGAAGATGTCCAGGTTCTTTACAAATGGCTCCAGTCCCTGCCAATGGTCTTCCCTCATGTGTAGGAGAGGCTTCCCCGTTCCTCAATACCACTTAACTACTAAGAGTTGTATAAACATTAACAAAGGAATATTTACTTCAGAAATATAATCACAAATATACAAACTTATTCCCCCAACAATGTAAATAACATATACTCTCTCCTCCCTCCTCTTTATTCCTCCATTTGTGCTCCTCAGTCTCTGGCAAGGAGAAGGGAATTAAATCCATCGATTAGCTCTTTTTCTAGACAGGACACAGTTACACTACTATATGGTAAATTACATCATAGCATTATTGCTTCAGAATTGGGAAGAAATCTTTCTTTTTTTATACATAAAGAAAATGAAGCTGAGGTGATTCATCCAAAGTAGCACATAGTTTAAATGTCAGAATAGGTTCTATGGACTTGTTATTCATTCATAGCTTTTTGGTTATACATAATTGATGATTTATAGTATATAGCTCTGGGGTTGTTACACTACTAGTTTTTAACCTGGTCTCATCCAGAGATGGGGACAGGGTCAGGACCTGCCAAGGAGGAGTCCCTGGATGATCATTGTGGTAAGGGAGGAAAAGCAAAGGAGGTGCAAAACTTGGCAATAAGGAGCCATGAGTCACCAGAGATCACCTAGAGTCTTTATGAGTCCTTATTTCACAAAATAGCAACTCAGTAGCTTTTTTGGTCTCTCTTCAGTTTCCCTCAGAAATAATATGAAATCAAGACTTTGAACAGATTCTGGAGTGAATGACCATACAAAGTGATGGTATGAAACAATTTTCCAGCTCAAGAAAACTTGGAAGAACTTGTTTCACTGAGTGAAAGGGTGGCTCAACTTAGTATCCAAGGAAGCCAGAGAGAGGGTCTTAGCTAAAGCACGGATCAGCAACTGAAAAACCACAGTCCTGGTTCAAAAGAATAGTAGCAAAGCAGACCGGTGGAGAAGCCCCAGTCCTACTGCAAAAGGCAAATTGCTAGCCCAGGAAACCAGGCAAAAGCAAGTGAGATTAGGTTGGGCTACCTCCAGCACTGTGAGCAAGTCACCAAATACAAGTGGGGCCCTGTGCTCAAAGTAAAAGTTCAAAACTGCACAAAAAACTTGGTAGAGTGCTCCCTGTCCCCAGGAACTAGACTTTAAAAGTCAGGAAAAAGAAAGAAAAAGAGGAAGGGGGAGGGAAGGATGGGGAAGAGGAAGAGAGGAAACAAAGGAAGGTGGGAAGGAAGGAACAAAAAAAAATCTTCATCATGAAAAGCTACTATGGTGAAAGAAAAGATCAAAACACCAACCCAGAAGAGAACAAAATAGCTACATGTGAAACCTGAAAGTGGGATATGAATTTGTCTCAAGCCCAAAAATCCTTCTTGGAAAAGCTTGTAAGATTTTAAAAGACAAATAAGAGAAGAAGAATAATTTGGAAAAGAAACAAGAGGCATGCAAGAAAGAGTGAAAAAGGAAGAACAAAAATTGGAGATCTGAATGCACATCAAAGCATATATTTTCACCTTTTTGTTTATTTTTTCTTTCTCATGGTTTTTCCCTTTTGTTCCAGTTTTTCTTTCACAACATGCTAATATGGAAATGTTTTAAATGATTGTACATGTAAAACTTAAAAAAAAAAGTTAAGGCCTCATGTAGGAAGTAGCTCTGAGATTGGGTTTTAAAGGAAATCAGAAAATCCAAGAGTTCCAAGTCAGAGGAATGCAGTAAAAGCATCAAAGTGGGTATTAAAAGGTCATGTGTGAGGAACAGCAAAAAAGGTCAGCCTGACTAGACAGAAGAATGCACAAAACAGAATAAAACAATAAGCTTCAAAATCCTCTTTAGGTTGGAGCTAGTTTGTGAAGGCCTTTAAATGCCAAACAGAAAAAAATTGTACTTTATTCTAGTGGTAATAGGGAGACACTACAGTTTATAGGGCAGGGGAGTAATATAGTCAGACCTGTGTTTGGCTGGAATGGAGTAAGGCTTAAGACAGGGAGATAAAATAGGAGGTAATTGCAATAAGCTGATGAGAGTTAATGACGACCTGAACTAGGGTAAAGTTCCTGGGAGTAATGGATTAAGAATTACACAACAAACTGAGTTTCTATCAGGTTTCACTTGAGATATAGAAGGTCAACAATAAGACAAAGAATTTATTGGGTTCTATAAATTCCCAGGATACTCCTTATATTACCATTTGTTAAGTGATGGTTCCATACTTCTTCCCTTCTTATTATTAGATTTACTTCCATCATAGGATCATAAATTTAGGGATCTTTGAAGTCATCTGGCACTCCCTCATTTTGCACAAGAAAGGACAGACCCCTCGGAGAGGTGAAGGTATCTATGCAAAGTGACAGAACTAATCAGTGATGGTCAGAATTGGAGCCTGGATCCTCTCACTGCAAATTCACTTTTCCCATTTTGCCACTACATGGGACACAAGGCTCAGAGTTCTTGACTCACAATGACACAATAACCCTGTCTCTTTCAGCCCATGGCTCAGTGATTAATGGTGATTCCTGCTGGAGGGGATTCAGGGTGCACATCTCTGTGTTGGCTGAAGTATTTTTAATAGTATTTTATTTTTCCAAATAAAAGATAGTTTTCAACATTCATTTTTGTAAATCTTTGTGTTTCAACTTTTTCCCCTTCTTCCCTTACCTCCCGGCTCTCTGAGAAGCAATCTGATACAGGTCGAATATGTGCAATTCCTTTATTTTCATATTTGTCATGTTGTACAAGAGAAATCACATCAAAAGGGGAAAAACCATAAGAAAGAAAAAATAACAAGCAATCAAACAATAATAACAAAACGTAAAAATACTATGCTTTGATCCACGTTCAGTCTCTTAAGTTCTCTCTCTGGATAGGAATGGCATTTTTCATCCCAAGTTATTAGAATTTTGGCTAAAGAATTATAAGCTCATGGTATACTTTGTTGAGTCTCACACATGATATACAGGAACTGACTCCATGTCAATTTGTATAACCTCTTCTCTGTGCCCAGAAAGCATTACCTCTCTAAATCCACCATCTTGAATCTCTATGTTCTATCAAAGCTTGTCTTAAATTCTTCATGTCGCTAGATGCTACTCCCTCCCTCAAAATTGTCCCATATGTATTCCATAAGTATTTTGTCCCTGCTAATATGTGCTCATATTGTCTTTACCAGAGGGGTCAAAGATAAATCTTCATCCTCTAAGACTGGAAGATAGGAAAGAAGGATCAATAAAAACATAGATTCTAAAGTTTGAAGGTAGAGACATGAGAGAGCATTCTGGTCACTCCTTTCTTCCTATATAAAATGAGAGAGAAAATTCCAGAGTGATGTCAGGCAAGATGACCTTGATGATTCCTTCTTGTTCTAATATTTTATAGTTCTGAATGAACTGTCCACAACACTTTTTAATTATAACTTGAACCTGAATGCAGTATGATTGGAGAATGTTTGAATAAATGAATAAAATTCCAATATAACATAGATATCTTTACATTTTAAAACATTTATTATTTGACCTGCAGGAATCTTTATGTACAAATTAATGGTTCCTGTTTCTATTTGAGTTTTACACCACTGTTTGACACAATAGAATATAAGCTTCTTGAGGAGGGGAAACTTTCTCTTTTTTTTGGTTTTGTGTCATCAGTATCTAGCACAGGGTACATAATAGTTGCTTAGTAAATATTTGTTGTGACTGATAGAATCCAGGAATGGCATAATTGACAGAGGGGTCAAGGAGCCCTTAGGATCAGAAAGGTTTGAGTTCAAATCCTGCCTTTGACAGGCTATGTGAGGCAAGTGATCTTCATCTCTCAGTTCCTTATCTGTGAAATGAGAGAATTAAACTAAATTAGGGTTTCTTAAATTTCTTCCACTCAACGACCTTTTTGTCACCCAATAAATTTTTATACAACTCTAGGCAAATAGGCATATGACAACAGATGTACAAATCAAACATTTATTGACAATAAATCATTATTTTGCATCCCCACATCCAGTTATGTAATCCCACATGGGGTTGCAACCCACACAATCTTTGGACTAGGTGACCTCTAGGATTTCTTCTCACTCTAAATCTATAATTTTATGGAGGGTTCTAAGAATGAGAGAGTGGTCAACAGCGCTAAATGTCCTGGAGAGGAAAGGCTATCGCATTAGGTGAGGAGATCATATGTAGCATTAAAAAAATTCTTTCAGTGGCTTTCAGAGGACTAAAGCAAGACCACAAGAGTATGAAGAGTGAGTGATGAAGAGAAAGGTGAAAGAGATGAAGATAATGAAGATGGACAAAGATAGGCCACTATTCTAAAAGTCTAGCAGTGAAGGGAAAGGGAAAGATGATCTCAAACTATTGAAATCATAGAATTTATTTGGGTTTTGTTTTAGTTTTACTTTTATCATAGGTCAGGACCAAACCTTTTTTATAGATATAAGGGGGAGAGCACTAGCCTTGAATTCAGGAAGACCCGAGTTCAAATCTGGTCTCAGACACTTAACACTTCCTAGCTGTGTGACCCTGGGCAAGTCACTTAACCCCAGCCTCAAAAAAAAAAAAAAAAAAAAAAAAACTAGATAGAAGGGGGAGAAACCAGTAGGGAGGGAAATATTGAAAATGGGAGCCATGCCATCAGTGGGTCTGGGTGTTAGCAGAGATAAGAGAAGATCTTATCAAGGGGAGAGAAAGGGTAGGTTTATCCATGACTAGAAAAGGGGACAAGGGAGAAGCCACTTTATCCTCTAAGACTTGAAGAAAGGAAGAGAGGATGAGTGAAAACATAGGTACTAAGTCTGAAGATGGAGACACAAGGGAGTGTTCTGTTTTGTTCTTGCTTTTTTTCCTGTATAAAACAATAGAGGAAACCCCAGAGTGATGTCAGACAAGATGATCCCAATGATTATTTCCTGTTCTAATATTTTATAGTTCTGATTGAACTCCATGCAATCCAAATTTAGTAACAACTTACCCCGTTGTTAAGGAACAAAGTCCATGTAGGTCACACCCACTAGCAACCACTTAAGGAAAAATGGCAAAGTTTTTCACTTCCTTGTACACTTGATCCCGTCTCATACTTCTCTCTCCTTCCCCTCCCTCTCTCTTTTCT
Organism: Sminthopsis crassicaudata; assembly: GCF_048593235.1. Taxonomy (NCBI): domain Eukaryota; kingdom Metazoa; phylum Chordata; class Mammalia; order Dasyuromorphia; family Dasyuridae; genus Sminthopsis; species Sminthopsis crassicaudata. The sequence goes on along the minus strand of NC_133619.1, from coordinate 334,192,561 downwards.
TTTCTCTTCTCTCCCTCTCTCTTTTCCCTCCTCCTCTCCCTTTCCTTCCCTCCCTCTCTCCTTTTTCCCCTCTCCTCTCCTTCCTTCCTCTTTTTTCTCCCTTCCTTCCTTCTATCTTTTCTCCCTCCCTTCCCTCTCTCCCTCCCTCTTTTCCTTCCTTCTTCCCTCCTCTTCTCTCCTTTTACCTCTCTCTTTTCCCTCCTTTTCTCCATTCCTTTCTCTTCCCTTCCTCTCTCCTTTCCCTCCTTCTCTCCCCTCCCTCTCTCCTTTCTCCCCTCTCCTCCTTCCCTTCCTTTCCCTGCATCCCTCCTTTACCTCTTTCCCTCCCTTCCCTTCTCTCTGTCCTTTCCTTCCCTTCTTTCCCTCCCTCTCTTCCTCTCTCCCTTCCTCCTTTCCTCCCTTCCTTCTTTCCTTCCTTCCTTTTTTCTTTCCTTTCTTTCCAGAGGAACAGAAAGCTATCATCTTAAGAAAGGTCTAAAAGACAAATTTTCTGGAGGTTCCATCTAGGCTATAACTATAAGATTAGGAGGCCCAGAAGCTAAAAACTCTCCAAAGAAACCAACTTAAAGATTTCAAAATCATACCTAGAACCCAACTTGGCCATTTACCTCTTCAAAGGTGCTATAGATTTGATAAGGCTATTGCTAGTATCATTAGAGCCTGAAAATACATCTTACTCAATGTAAATCAGGGATTTCACATGGAGAATATGGTCATAATGTGTTTGGGCAAAGAAGGTAAAGTCTGAGATAGGAAGGTAAAAGCTTCCAATTGCGTCTTATTTCTTTTTCATAAATGTAAATATAATCTAGAATGAAAACCCTTCTGCTTTTTAAGGGGGATGGAGGGGGATGAAGGGTGATTAGATACCTCTTCTCCTGCCCTCTCTCCAATTACACTATAGGAGAGCTTTTTTCTTTTTAGATATTCTAATATTTAAGACAGCACATTGATCTGAGTAGCTGAAATTATACATGAGCTACAGGAAATAGTAATCCATTGAAGACAATTTAAAACAACTGGAGGTATGTGGGTGGGGCCTAGATAGCAGAGTAAAAGCAAAGATTTGCCTGAGTTCTCCCAAATTCCCTTCCAAAACAACTTTAAAATAATGTCTCAAAGTGAATTTTAGAGCAGAACCAACAAAAGGGATAGGGTGGAACAATTTTCCAGCCTATGATAACTTAGAAGCTCATTAAGAAAAGTCTATCTCACTAAGGTAAAAGGAGAGACTGAAGCAGCAGTAGCAGCACTCAGTCCTTAGATGGTAAGGGAGGCAGACAATTGGTCAGAAAGAGATTATAGGGGACCCTTTGCTGGCAATGGGTGCACGACTCTACTGCATTATCTACACCTAGTTTCAGGTCCCAAAATAAGGAGAGCAGAGCCCCAGTCATGGGTGTAGAGTGGAAAAGAGTGTTTGTGACCACTCAAAGATGAGGACACAGACTAGGAGAGCAGTGACCATACCTCTTCTAAGATCATACCACCTTGGAATAACTGAAAACCTACAGACTCCTGGAACTAGTTCTGAAAAGAGCAGCATGAAAAATCGGAAGATTGGGACAGTGGCTCCCTCAACCCTAAGACGAAAATCTAATTTTAATTCTATTTATTAATTGGACATAATTAAATTAGGATTTTCTACTTCTTCATAGGGGTGATTGCTGAATCACATGCAATCTTGTATTTCCTTGGTACCTTAATTATTTCTTCATGACTTCATGGAGTACTTTTCTTTGTCCTGGAAGCTTGAAATTTGTTATGAGGAGTTTTATTTTGATGTTATTTTCAGGAGATGACTGGGAGATTTTTTTCTATTTCTTCTTTGCCTTTCTTGGTTCTAAGAAATTTGGGAAATTTTCTTACATAACATATTGGAATATGAAGTCTAAGCTTAAATCATGGCATTCAGGTAGCCCCATGATTCTTAAATATTTTTGCCTTTATTGTTTTGCCTGTATTGTTTTTGTACCTTATATTTTCTTCTATTTGCCTAGTTTCAGGAGTTTGTTTCAATATTTTTTATTTTCTTATGGTTTCTTGATTCATTCTAATTTATAGGGAGTTTATTGTTTGGATGGAGTATTATACCTCTTATTCCAAGCTGTTAATTCTCTTTCCAATTCTTTTTTCCATAGCTTTCATTTCTTTTTTTTAATCAAACAGCTGGGAAGCTTTATTGGTTCAGAGCAAGAGAACTTTAAGATTTCCTATTGTCTGGATCCCTTCCCTGATTATTCCTCTACAGTTCCTTCAGATGAAGCTGGAATATGGAAAATGAGACTCCACTCTCCTCCTGAGAACTGAAGCTTTCAGTTGTTATTTATTTCTAGACTTGCTTCTTTCTTAGTACCCACCTTAGCAATTGCTAATGCTCCTTGCCCCAAAATACCATCCTTAGGTACTAATGCCCTCTCATTTTGCCCTGAATCCATGATTGGGAACTGGGGTAGTAGATGACAAAACTGCCAGTTGGCAACTGCTTCCATCTCTGTGCCTTAGCATATGCCTGGCCCCTCCACATGCCCCAATGCACAGTTTCTTACTGTGCATCATGATTCTGACCCCATCCCTAGTGTCCATGGACTTCTCTCTCTGTCTCCTTGTGCCAACCAAGACTGGGAAAATGAATCAATTTGACCTTTTCTTTTATTTTCCCATCAAGATACAATTTGGTATATTTTTGTTTATCTGTTTAGATAATTTTTTTCTTTCTTTTTTTATGCTGTATGTATATCTGTCACCTTGGACAACCTTGGAAGATTGTTTTGATTTGCATTTCTTATGAGTAGAGATTAGGAGCATTCTTTCAGAGAGTTGTAAATGGTTTGTAATTTTTCTTTTGAGAACTGCCCATTCATATCATTTGACCACTTTTAGTCTTACATATTTTTGTGAGTTGGTCTATATATCTTAGATGTTGTCCAGTTGTTTAATTTAGGTCCATCTCTTCATGACCCAAGTTGAGGTTTTCTTGGCAAAGATATTAGAGTAGTGTGCCACTTTCCTCTTCAGCTCATTTACAGATGAGGGGACTGAGGCAAATAGGGCTAACTGACTTAGCCAGGATCACACAACTAGTAAATGTCTGAGGTCACATTTGAACTTTGAAAATCTGCAGTGCATATTTTTTGCAGCCTTGGTGCACTATTCACTATCATCTTGTATATCTTAGTTATGGGGCATTTATTTGAGAAGTTTGACACAAGATTTTTTTTCTTTTTTAAAAATAATTAATTAATTAATTTTTTACAAAAATGTTACACATAGGTAATTGTGACGAGCTGTCGTCTCTAGAAGCTGCTGGATCGCTCTCTGGGAAGAGATCTGCTGTGTCTACTCAAATCTCTCAGACAGATTCTTCTTCCTGTAACGAACCGTTGTCTCCAGGCAGTTGCTGTTAACTCTTGTCCAAAGAAGTGACTTCCCTTCCTTCAGGGAGCCCCGTCAGGCCTGATGTAATGCAGAGAGTCTTCTCCTCTTCCTGGAGTGCTGTCCTCTTTATCCTCCCAGAGAATGGGCGTGGGATAATGCAAGGGCTTCTGGGAAGAACCACCCCAGCCAATGAGCTTGCCCCCTCTATCAAGTCAACCTGAGTTCTCACCTTGTAATTGTCCAGAAAACCTGAATTCTCACCTTGTCACTGTCCAGACAACCTGAGTTCTCACTTAGTAATCCTAACATCTCCCCCTTTCTTTTGATTTAGAACATAGGACAGTCATGACCTTGAAACATAAATCCATCAATATGGGAAGTATTACAGATAATTACATAAATTACATAAGCACATAGTAACATAGTAACATAACACATGCTAGAAGTATATAACATAATCATAATCAAATAATCATAAATTGAAAATTTATAAATGTCCATAAGTCCATTGTCCATTAGTCTTCATCTTGTGTGAGAAAGTCCAATGATTCCTGCTCTTTCGGTGTAAGATGTTTCTTAGATCTTCTCCTTTATTTTGAGGTCTTTCTCTTTTTCTGTCTCTCTCTGATGGACAAGGCGAATATGACTCGTTGGCACCCATCTGATTCCTTCTCCTGCTGAAGAAATACAAGCAAACCCTCTCCCCCAGGCAGTTAACCTATCTAATTTCCTTCTATTTACCACTTTCTAAATCTCTTCTCATCATCTGACAATTACATTGGAGTTGTTTGCACTGGACACAGCCCTGTTGGTTTAAAAGGCCTGTATTCTCCCCAAGTGTAATCCATTTTTGCAATCTGATTGCCTTTTGACTGACTTATCAGGTAATCCCTTTCTGCCATGTGATTGCTTTTCTGCTGGTTGATCAAATCAGAGTCCTGACCTTCTAAAGGCTCTTTGGGTGTAACATCAGCTGCCATCATGTCCCAAGTCTTTTTTGCCTGGGGCCCTGGAACTGGGCCCCTCATCCCATTTCCCTGAATTATTCTACACTCTGATGCCCAATGGAGTCCTCTGTTGCATTTTGGACATGGGGTTTTAGGTCTTCTTTCACCCTGTCTTCTCACTGTATCTCCATACCTACACTGAGCTCTTAGATGCCCAATTTTTCCACATTGAAAACATCGCCGAGTTTCTCTAGAAGGCCCTTGCCAGGAGGGACCCTGTCTTTCCACATTCATCATTGTCCGGGTGTAAAAAGCATTTGTTCCCACTGTAGCACAGCGTCTTATGATCTCCTCTAAAGGAGCATCTTTGTCTAATCCCCATATAATTCTTTTGCAAATCTCGTTGGCATTTTCCTTAGCCAGATGTCTGGTCATTATTTCTGTAGCTGCATTTTCTCCAATAGTTCTTTTGACAGCAGTTTGCAAACGTCCCACAAAATCTGCAAAAGGTTCATTGGGACCTTGCTGTATTTTAGTGAAAGCCTCTCCACGATCTTTCTGTCCAGGAAGGACACCCCAAGCTTTTATTGCAGCCTTAGCAATTTGTTCATATATTGTCATGGTATAATTAATCTGTTCCGAATTCTCTCCATACTGACCTTCACCAGCTAAGTTCTCAAAAGTGAATTGTGTGTTAACTCCTATTTCCAAATTGCATCTGACTTGAATTTTACATAATTCATGAAATTCTGCAAGCCATAATAAATTTTCTCCAGGTTCCAGACATGTCCTTGCTATGGATTTCCAATCATTCGGGGTTAGGACTTCATAAGACAAACCATCTAGTAACATTTTGACATAAGCTGATGTAGCCCCATAAAGGGTACAACCTTTTTTCAAATCCTTAATTTTATTCAAATCTAAAGGTGCATATCTTCTCCTTTTTTTACCTACAGAGTCAGTATTTTCAATCACAGGATATGCATGTATAAAATCACTTATATCCTGTCCTTCTCTCTTAGCTTTAACCAATGCTTTTTCTAATCTTGTCATAGGCTTAGGCTTCTTCACAGGCAATTCTGTTTGTGTTTCTGCCTCTTCCCCTCTTTCTTCCTCCATCTCTGAAGGTGGGGTTGATGTGGGCCTGTCAATAATCTGTTCTCTAGGCAGGGTTGAAGCTTCTTCAAGAGAATCATACCATAATTCCTCATTTAAATCCTCTTGCTCTAGGGAAAGATCTTGATCTTTCCTTTTTTCCTCACACTTCCTCCTCTGTTCATTTTTATAACTTTTCCTTCTCCTACAACTTGCTTGATAGTTTAAGGCTAAGTGAACTATGTTGTAGATATAAAATACTTCTGCAGAAATTGAACGAGGCCCATTTTTTGCTTGAAATTCTTTCATTTCATATCCCACTAGCTTCCATTTATCTACATCTATCTTTTCTTCCTCTAAGAACCAAGGGGATGTGCGTCTTAATGCAGCCAAGAGTTTAGCAATCTGTACCCAGGTTACAAGTAAACTCTGCTCCTCAATTATGTTGATTATACTCTCTATAGTACCACTCCTGAATGGGGGTGGAGCTGAGGTTGCTTCTGGGGCTGGGGATGAGTCGGATGAGGTCCAGGGATTGAATTTAGCTAACATCTGCCCCATTTCAGCTATAAGAGATTCCTGGTTTAGCCCTTAACAAGTTAAGTTCCTTATTTATCTATTAGCACGCTCACTTAATCTTTAACAAAGTTTCCTCGTTACTCACGGTTCTGGGTCAGAGAGACTGAGATCTAGATTGGAAGCTTTTCCACTGGAATCAGGACTGTGTCTGTCCCTGTTCGGGCGCCAAATTGCAAAGGTCTGGTCTAGCTCCTCTTGTCAGGATAAGCAAAAGTCCTTGCCCCACGTTGGGCGCCAATTGTGACGAGCTGTCGTCTCTAGAAGCTGCTGGATCGCTCTCTGGGAAGAGATCTGCTGTGTCTACTCAAATCTCTCAGACAGATTCTTCTTCCTGTAACGAACCGTTGTCTCCAGGCAGTTGCTGTTAACTCTTGTCCAAAGAAGTGACTTCCCTTCCTTCAGGGAGCCCCGTCAGGCCTGATGTAATGCAGAGAGTCTTCTCCTCTTCCTGGAGTGCTGTCCTCTTTATCCTCCCAGAGAATGGGCGTGGGATAATGCAAGGGCTTCTGGGAAGAACCACCCCAGCCAATGAGCTTGCCCCCTCTATCAAGTCAACCTGAGTTCTCACCTTGTAATTGTCCAGAAAACCTGAATTCTCACCTTGTCACTGTCCAGACAACCTGAGTTCTCACTTAGTAATCCTAACAGGTAATTTAATAGCATTGCCATTTGTTTCAACTTTTCCCCTCCCCCCCACCCCTTCCCCCAGATGGCAGGTTGACCAATACATGTTAAATATGTTAAAGTATAAATTAAATATAACATATGTATACATGTCCAAACAGTTATTTTGCTGTACAAAAAGAATCGGACTTTGAAATAGTGTATGATTAGCCTGTGAAGGAAATCAGAAATGCAGGTGGACAAAGATAGAGGGATTGGGAATTCCATGTAGTGGTTCATAGTCAACTCCCAGAGTTCTTTCGCTGAGTGAAGCTGGTTCAGTTCATTACTGCTCAATTGGAACAGATTTGGTTCATCTCATTGGTGAAGAGGGCCTCATCCATCAGAACTGATCATCATACAGTATTGTTGTTGAAGTATACAACGATCTCCTGGTCCTGCTCATTTCACTCAGCATCAGTTCATGTAAGTTTCTCCAGGCCTTTCTGAAATCATCCTGCTGGTCATTTCTTACAGAACAGTAATATTCCAAAACATTCATATACCACAGTTTATTCAGCCATTCTCCAATTGATGGGCATCCACTCTGTTTCCAGTTTCTGGCCACTACAAAGAGAGCTGCCACAAACATTCTTGCACACTTTCCTTCTTTAAGAGCTCTTTGGGATATAAGCTCAGTAGTAACGCTGCTGGATTAGAGGGTATACACAGTTTGATAACTCTGAGCATAGTTCCAAATTGCTCTCCAGAATAGCAGGATGTATTCACAAGTCCACAACAATGTATCAGTGTCCCAGTTTTCCCACATCCCCTCCAACATTCCACATTCTAGCCAATCTGACAGGTGTGTAGTGGTATCTCAGAGTTGTCTTAATTTGCATTTCTCTGATTAATAATGACTTGCAGCATCTTTTCATATGGCTAGAAATAGTTTCAATTTCTTCATCTGAGAATTATCTGTTTATATCCTTTGACCAATTATCAGTTGGAGAATGGCTTGATTTCTTATAAATTAAAGTCAATTCTCTATATATTTTGGAAATGAGGCCTTTATCAGAACCTTTGACTGTAATAATGTTTTCCCAGTTTATTACTTCCCTTCTAATCTTGTCTGCATTAGTTTGGTTTGTACAAAACCTTTTTAATTTGATATAATCAAATTTTTCCATTTTGTGATCAATAATGACCTCTAGTTCTTCTTTGGTACAAGAAATATTTTCAGTGGACATCCTAGTTATATTAATTGTGTGCATGCATAATATTTTAAATTTAATTTCCATTATTATGAATTACTATGTGTCAGACTCTATGCTGAGTAATGAACATACAAAAAGGGGCAAAACAGATTCTGACTCCAAGAGCCTCTACAGCTTATCAACTCTTTTAACACATTCAGCAAAAGCCTTCTCTTTGATATCTTTATGCTTAGTGGCAAAAAGATATTGGACAAGATATTTCTATTTCTTTATTCTTTTGTTTGATGTGATTCATTGTCAAAACTTTCACTCTCTATCTTTTCTTGGAATAATGTTAAGAATTTCATCTCATTTTCCTCTTTTTCTTTCAAAAATATTCTTTGATATATGAGATCATTCCCTGAGGAAGGGAATGGAAAAGATGCTGGGAAAATTTTAGATGATATAACTAAAATTTTATTTTTTTACAAAGAGGTTTACAGTCATTGAGCCCAAATTACATTCTAATATCATTGGAGAAACATTCCATGAGCTAAGAAAGAACTGTTTAATATGTTGTATTGTGTTGTGTTGTGTTTTGTTTTGTTTTTTGGTGGAGTCACATAACTTGATGCCATCTATACTAACCAAATGATTAATAAGATGTTTTAGTTGAACTTATTCTTTAATTTGGAAGTTATAGTTAGTTCTACTTAGGAGAATTGATAATGAATTCAAAAGTAGGCAGGATCACAATGGGCTTGAATTATCTTTCAGAAGGATGCCATGGGCTTTTGTTTGAATGGTTTTTGTTTTTAATCAATTCTTGATATGATTGTTTTAATGGCACATTTTAAATAGAGAGCAGTTTTGCATGAGAATATTAAATATTCTGATGTTCTCTCTGTGTTTAGGTCTATTTAATATATTTTTCAGCATATGAATAAACCACAAGTGTGGAACTGAGTCAAAGCAATTATCAACAAAAAATTCCATGACATAGTAAGGTACTTTGTTCAATAATGACCAAATTGATAACACTTGTGGAACTTTGGGACAAATACTTTTTGATCCTCAAACATTATAATGTTTTTCTGTAAGTGAACAGTTATTTTTAATATTAAAAATTATAAATGCATGTAACATTGGCTTATATTTGGATGGGTAGGTAATGTTCTCATATTTTAATATGAGATGTGATATGATATGATGTAATGTCTTCTATTAAAAAAGATGTGGGGAAAAAAAGATGTGATACCTTTTATTAAAAAGAGTGGAATCAGATTTGCATCTGAAAGAAAACTGGTACAGTACTTGTCTAGTAATTCATGTGACACTGAAGCTTTTGAGGCAATAATTAAGGCATTCAACTAGTCCTGTCACTTTCTGGTTTTGTAGAGAACTATAATTTCAGTCATCTCCCCTTATGTAACTGTTCTGTTATTTACTATATTCATGGTGTGGAAGTTTTTTGTTTCTCATTTGATCCTCTTGCATTTTTACTGTTAGCCTTCTTGTAACCAGAAATTTTCCATCTCATCCTATTTTAGGGTTTCTCTCTTGCCTCTGATTTCTTTACTTTTCAAGTCCCTGTAAGTAAAATTTTTGGGAGATGTTAAATTGTTTGCTTTGTTCTTTGAGCTGCTTTAACTCCTCAAATGACCTTAACTTTTTGATTTTTTGCTTTCAATTGCTCATTAAGGGAGACTTTTGATGTGATTCTATTTTCCAAATTCTTTATCTCATGTTTTTTGTTACCTATAATTGGACAATATGGAGTTAAAGTTTTCTACTTTCTAATATTTAGATATTGATGTAATGTGCTAAGTCTCTTCTGTAGATCTTCATTGCCTCTCTCAAATCAGACCCCTTTCCTTTAGGAGTTACTATTGTTGCATTTAATGCCACATGAAGGTATTGGGACATTTTAAAACATATCATCTAGTCTAATGTGGTGACACATGCTTATAATTCTTGGGGAAGAGATGAAGGTAGTGAATCATTTGAATTTGCAATTTCTAAGTTGTACTATGAGTTCTATACAAATGTCTGCACTAAACTTGGCACCAACATGATAAATTTCTGTGGGAGCAAAAAACTACAATTCAGAATGGGTCTCAGAGCAACATGTGACAATTAATAAGGGTGTGTATATGTGATAATTTGTGTTTCTTATTCACATTTTGACAATTAAATAGCTGTATATTGATATTTCAAAAACCTACAAAATTAAAGGTCTTTTAATATCAGCCTGGATTTATTTTCATTTTCCTGTGAGTATGTTGTCTTCCTTATAGTATATGTTTTCTCTTCTCTACTAAATTATTAGGCTCCATGAAGTCATTAGAACAGAAATGAGATCTCAGGCTTCACTTAAAGGCAAAATATCCATATTGAGGAATGTGATGACTCTGTGGTACTCTGCTCTGTGTGGTCACCACCTGGAGTGTCATGTTCCAGACAATTCATAAGCTAGGTGATATCCAAAGGAGAGTAGCTAGTATGACAAAGGACCTTGTGATCATGTCATGGGAAGATCCTTTGAAAGAACTAGAGATGTTTATCCTAAAGAACAACATGATATCCACTGATAATAATATCAAAAAGCTGTCATGGGGAAGATAAATCAGAATTCTTGGGCTCTGATCTAGAAGGTAGAAATGGGGAAAATGCACAGAAGTTACAGAGGTAAATTTTAGCTTAAGCTAACAATCAGAGCTATCAAAAAGTAAATTGAGTTGCTCTGGTAGTTGGTAGATTTTCCTTACATTGCAAATTGATACAAAATCCTGAGAAAAGCTTTTCTGGATATTGTCAGAGCCATTTCTTAGGGATTCTTAGTCATGCATTTTGAATTCACTTATTTCTTTTTGTTTAATGTTGAGTAGAGAATTATTTATAGAAGTAGATGCCCATCAGTTAATGGGTTGAATATGTTATGGTATATAAATATAATGAGGTATTATTATTTTATAAGAAATGATTTCAAAAAAACCTGGAAAGACTTACATGAACTGATGCGAAGTGAGGTGAGCAGGACCAAGAGAACATTGTACATAATAACAAGATTGGGTGATGATAAACTGTGATAGACTTGACTCTTTTCAATAATATAGTAATTCAAAGCAATCCCAGTAGATTAGTAATGGAAAATGTTGTCCACATCAGGAAGAAGAACTTTGGAAACTGAATGTGGATCAAAAGATTTTCACCTTTTATTTGTTTTATTTCTCATGTTTTTTTCCTGATTTTTGGTCTGATTTTTCTTGTACAACATGACAAATATGAAAATATGTTTAAAAGAATTGCACATATTTTAACCTGTATAAGATTGCTTGCTGTTTTGGGGAGGAGGAAGGTAAGGAAGGATATTTGAAGGTCTTTGAAACACAATCTTACAAAAATGAATGTTGAAACAATACTGTATGAGGATGTATTCTGATGGAAGTGGAAATCTTCAACATAAAGAAGAGCCAACTCATTTCCAGTTGATCAATGATGGACAGAGGTAGCTACACCCAGAGAAGAAACACTGGGAAGTGAATGTAAATTGTTAGCACTAATATCTGTCTGCCCAGGTTACATGTACCTTCGGAATCTAATGCTTATTGTGCAACAAGAAAATGGTATTTACACATATGTATTGTATCTAGGTTATATGGTAACACATGTAAAAAGTATGGGATTGCCTGTCATTGGGGGGAGGGAGTAGAGGGAGGAGGGGGATAATTTGGAAAAATGAATACAAGGGATAATATAAAATATATAATAAATTTTTAAAAATGTGAAAAAAAATGAATGTTGAAAACTATCTTTACATGTATTTGGAAAACAAAATACTATTAAAATTTTAAAAAGTGAGAGAAGTATTCATTGGGAAAGTGAGTTTATTAAGGATGGAGTACCTTAGCCTTCAGAGTAGTGGCAGGCAGGATATCATTTGAATGCCAAGATTCTTCCATATTCTCCACCAGAACTAGATACATGTCTTATTCATAAATGTCTTGTGAATGCTGAATATTTTGACTTTGACATTAGAACTTCTTAGCAGATCAGACTCAGTAAATTTCTCTTACACACACTATACACACACACATACACACACACACACATGCACACACACAGAGAGAGACTCACTCACTTAAGCATTTTCCCCCCCAAAAAAGGGAACACTCAAAATTAAAATAGGTGTGCCTTTGGGAAAATTTTCAGTGAAATAATAGGCTGCTTCTTAATGTCTTTGTATGCATCCAATAAAATCCTGGTAGAACATTCATACAAAAAGAGAGTGCATACAGAAATGAGACGATAGGTTATACCTGTGGGAGTTTGGATGTCACTGGACAAGGGTCTAAAAGCTTCCAACTTTAAACTTGTAGTGTTGTAAGTCCTTTCCTCACCATTCCCCTCCAAACAAGTCTGAAGATATAATTCATATAAACACTCCAATTTTTAATGTCTTTCACTTCTTTCTAGCCCTGATCCTCAGAATTGGGATTCATTTGCTTTCCTAACAATGATCAAGGCTTCTAATCTTGTGATAGATCATTTATTTTCCTTCTATTTATTGTATGCTTGGATGCTTTCCACTTCTATGAGAGGTTATAGAAGGGTGAAGACAAAAGTTTACATGTATTACCCACATTTATTCATTCAATAGGCATTAATCATAGCATTGCAAAGCATTTGTGCTAGGCATTGGGGGAAATACAAAGATAAATCAGAGATCACAAAATCTCAAAGTTAAAAGAGCCCTCAGATCTGAATACGAGGCAACATTTCTGATTATCATATTCCACTCCTGATAAGCCACTCTCCTATTTATAATAAGGGCAGTAACAACAAAAACTGAATCATGTCCTGTCCCCAAAGATGCTCATTCAACTCTAGAGGTTGCACCTTCTCAGACTTGAGATCATCCACTCCAAAGGCTGCTCCTTCCCAGGCTCTCACTCTGTCCCCCAGCCACTTCTTCTTCTGTCTCCCCACCCCACACCCAGCTCCCAGCCAGCCTGCCTGCCCACCTGACAGTCAGTCAGCTGGAAAGAGTTAAAGTTGAGTTTTGCTCATGTAGTGAAGGGGCCATGGTCCCAACCTTCAGATTTTTCCTGCCACTGTATTCAGAGTTAGTTCTAGAAGTCTGTAAATTTTCAGTTCTTCCAAAGTGGTGTAATCTAGGGAGAGGTGTGGTCACTGCTTTCCTGGCCTGGGCTGTGGTCTGTGAGTAACACAAATAAGTGGCCAGGGACTCTTTTCCTGCTAGAGTTCCTCTTTGACCTGGAACTGAACTGGAACCTCTTATGGGCAATGCATCAGAGTCATGCACCCAGCACCACCAAGGGGACCTCTATAATCTTCTTCTGACCAACTGTCTGACTCCCTTATCTTCTGTGGGCTAAAAGTTCTGGGAAGCTGCCTATTCAGGACTATTCTCTACTCTTGTCCCAGTGAGACAGAAATTTCCTACTGACCTAAGTTATTTTGGGCTGGAAAATTGTTTGGCCCTATCCTTTTGTTGGTTCTGTCACTACAGAATTCACTTGGAGACACTTTTTTAGTTATTTGAGGGGAATGTGAAAGAGCACAGGCAAATACCTGCCTTTACTCTGCCATCTTAGCTTCATTCCCCCAGAACTCCTCACTTCCATCACATACACCCAATCAGCTATCAAATTTTGCTTCTTCCACCTTCACAATATCACTCATGTCCAGCTTCTCTCCATTCACACAACTACAACTTTAATTCAAGTCCTCATTTCTTCTTGCCTAGATTGTTGCAAGAGGCTCCTAATTGATCTCCCTTGCTTCAAGTCTCTGGCCATTCTAGTCCATCTCTGTCAAAGTAATATCCAATGAAGCTGTATTACTTCCCCTGGGAACCCTCCTACATGTTGTGAGCTAACCAAATTGGTCTATTCTAAACTCATGATACTCTATTTACCACCCCTGTGTTTGTTTTTAATATCTTTCCCCCATCCCTGAAATCTACTCTTTTATATCCACCTATTTTTTTAAAAAGGCAACTCAAATATCATCTTTTTTTTATTTAGAATTTTTTCCACAGTATATATGCATGAGTAATTTTTTTTTATAATATTATCCCTTGTATTCATTTTTCCAAATTATCCCCTCCCTGCCTCTACTCCCTCCCCTAGATGACAGGCAATCCCATACATTTTACATGTGTTACAATATAACCTAGATACAATATATGTGTGTAAATACCATTTTCTTGTTGCACGTTAAGTATTAGCTTCCGAAGGTATAAGTAACCTGGGTAGATAGACAGTAGTGCTAACAATTTACATTCACTTCCCAGTGTTCCTTCTCTGGGTGTAGTTATTTCTGTCCATCATTGATCAACTGGAAGTGAGATGTATCTTCTTTATGTTGAAGATTTCCACTTCCATCAGAATACATCTTCATACAACATTGAAGTGTATAGTGATCTTCTGGTTCTGCTCATTTCACTCAGCATCACTTGATTTAAGTCTCTCCAAGCCTCTCTGTATTCGTCCTGCTGGTCATTTCTTACAGAGCAATAATATTCCATAACCTTCATATACCATAATTTACCCAACCATTCTCCAATTGATGGACATCCATTCATCTTCTAGCTATAACAAAAAGAGCTGCCACAAACATTTTGGCACATACAGGTCCCTTTCCGCTCTTTAGTATCAAATATCATCTTCATGTAGCCTTCTCTTCTCTTCCCTCAATTGCTAGAATCTCCTGTGTTAGCTTATATGTATGTAATTACTTGTTTTATATACATGTTTATAAAAAATATGTTGGCACGTGCTTATTACCTCTATATTTATGTTGTATATATTTTATATGTACTTCTTGTTATAGAATGTTTATTGTGAAAATAAATTATTTTATTCATTATAATTGTTATCTTCAGCATCTGGCTCATAGCAGATACTTAATAAACACTTGATTGATTGATTGATAATTTTAATGGTCTCAGAGCACATAATTCCTACTGTAAATAACTGTCTGGTATTCTCTAACTTTGCTATCACCATATCACCCATGATATGGATGAGAAGCTGAGCCTTGAGGATTTGTTGTTACTATTATTGTTATTATATTATTTTATTTTTGATAGCTCCACTTTACTTGACATATAATAGGTATTCAATAAGTCTTTGTGTTGACTTATTGAAATTCTAATCATTTATAATAATGATAATATTAATATTCCAATCTCTGATGCTTCATTGCACTACAAAGATAGACATTTGTATATGTGTATTTATTAACTTTATGCTATATATATTTTATATGTATTCCTTTTTATAGAATTATAAAATCTAAATAACTTCTCTTGGCCATGATTTCTCATTTTAAAGGAGTATTATGATATCTAAAACTCCTAACTTCTTGAAGCTGAGTTATTGATGCAATTGGTCCTTTGAACTCTGAGTAGGAAAGGTGTGAACTCAATACAAGTAGTTCGAGTACAATTTTGTGCTCAGTGGCTAAACACTAATCATAAATTGCCTTTTGCAAGTTTGACGTCAGTTAACTACCAGACTTTGGACTTATACAGTCATGTAAAAGAAAAGGAAGATTGAGAGAAGTATCATTTCCTCTTAGAACTGCTAGGGGAAAGCATCCAAAATGAAAGTCTTCTTTTTACTTTCCTGCCTGCTCCTTTTCATGGCTTCTGGTAAGAAACTTCATTTTTCTTTAAGGGCTTTTAGCCATTATGGGAAATGGTTTAAATAGCTTTGGTTGACATTGGTGTGTCCAGAATAACTGAGAGCAGCTTAACATGGCAGATAGGAATTGAAATCTAAGGAAGAACTGCAATATTTGTCATCCTGGACCCTAACAGAATATTTCAATCTGTGACAAAGAGGTTATTCAAGGTGGTGGCAGAACTCGCTTATTTTTTAATCTAGAATTATGGAATTTAGCAAACTAGGAACTGTCATAGAAACTGTCCAAAGCAAACAGTTGAAAAGCCCCTTCCATGCTTCCAGATAATTAACCAATATCTATGTATTATATCCTAGGGAAATTCCTTGAATGATAATAACAACAGAACTCTTGTTTATGTAGTATTTTAAGATTATAGAGTAGTTTTCTTACAAGACTTCTGTGAAGAATATTGTGTAAAGATTTTTTTTCTTTTACCTGTAAGCAAATTGAAACTCAGGTTGTGACTTGCCATATGTTGGCCAAATAATAATGATAATGATAATAGTTAATATATAGCCCATTAAGATCTTTAAAGTATTTTTTATATGTTACCTCATTTGATTCTCACAACCAGTCCCCCCAATTTATCTTTATGACTTTGGGCAAACTATTTTTTACGACTCTCAATCTAACTTTTCTCATTTGTAGAATAAAAGAGTGGGATCTCTAGGGTCTTTAAGTTCTATATTCTATGATCCTTTTTTTTTTTTTTTGGACCTCTAGGTCATAAGGAAGTGCTATTATTATCCATGTCTTGCATGGATATTATTATCCCTCAATTTACAGATGATGAAACTGAGGCTTACCAAAATTGAATAACTCTTTTCATGATCATATAACTAATAGGTATCTGAGGCAGGATTTAAATTTAGATTTTCCTGATTTCAAGTCCAGCTCTCTGTCTGCCATGCCCACAGTTACTAAGTGTCAGAGATTATTTTCCTGACTTCAGCTCTAGTAAACTTTCTGCCTCAATAATAATCAGAGTGAACCCTCATTATAATAGGTAAAAACTCTCCTCCCTAAATTACATGTGGAGTCTACACGATACATTAGGTATAATCAATCTCACTTTTCATAGGCCTAAAGGAACAACATTAGGTTAATCAGAGTTCTCAGAGATAGCTCATTCCCTAAGAACAATGTAAAAAAGGAGAGGAATTACTGATTGTTATAACAGTTAAAAATTTTCAGGTTTATGGGGAAGTTTGATAATACATTAATGATAAAGCAGAAATACAATGACAGTGAGTAAGGTTATCTTAATGTGGAAATATGTATAGAAGAATTGCACATGTGTAGTATATATTGGATTACTTGCTGACTAGGGGAGGCAAGTGGAGGGAATGAGGCAGAAAAACTTAGAACACAAGTTTTTCTTTTAAGATTTTTGCATCAATATTCATTAAGGAAATTTTCTTTCTCTGTTTTCATCCTACCTGATTTAGGTATTAGTACCTAATGTGTCATAAAAGGAATGAACACAAGGTTTTTCAAGGGCAAATGTTGAAAACTATCTTTGCATGTATTTTGAAAAAAAAAACTATTTAAAAACAGTATTCTTATCTTCTTGTTGAATGAGGCAGGCATAATTGTAAGGTAAATTAGTCATGCTATTGTTTTATTTAGCTAACCTGAATAGAAAGCCTGGGTGTAGATGGAGTCATGAAAAGTTTGAAATAAGGGGACTTGGGTTTGACTATCAGCTCTGCTTTTCAGTCTTAAGTCTTATAATTGATTCAGGGAAATATAGAAATTTTTTCAAGGAAACAAGAAATTTAACAAGTTGTGAAAAGAACTAGTACCTGTTTTAGAGAAGCTAGAGAGTAGAGTAGAATGTATGATTGCAAGGAATGGACATAGAAAAAAGTCTTTTGAACTGAAAGATGAATGGAATGTTTAACAGTTTGGAGGCGCCGGTGGGCTGAGAGAGCCTAGATGGTTGAAACTGGTTGAACATGACATCAGAGATTATAGTTACTTTTGAACTCAAGATTAAGGTGTGAACAATCCACAAAGTACATCTTTGTGACCTAGAGGTCCAGAAAAAAAAAAAAAAAAAAAAAAAGGATAATAGAATATAGAGCCCAAAGACCCTAGAGATCCCATCCTTTTTATTCTACAAATTAGAAATCTTATACTAAGAAAGGTGGGAAAAAGATTGCTCAAGATAACAAAGATAAATTGGGCCAGACTCTAGAAGCAAAGCCAGAGCTAGGAAATGAACCCCCCCATACTTGTCATAGGCTGCCTAAGGTATTTAAACTGCGCCATGTCTGCCAAACCACCCAATAGCCTTCCAGCCAGTATTCTGGACTATGTGTTTGTAATTTATATCTTGAAATTCGTTTTGTATTCTAAGGCCTACCTCTGTGGTAGGAGTGGGGAATCTTTTTTCTGCCAGCAACCATTTGAATATTTATAATATCATATGACATGGGATTCACTGGCACAGGAGCGCCCAGCACGGTGTATCCTTAGGAGACAAAGTACTGTGTTCTATGAGCAAAGTAGAATTGAATCATCTCAGAAGGAACACTAGATGCACAAAGGTAGCGTCCCCCAGAGGTTCCAACCTGGGCAGAGCATTCAGAACTCCCATCATTCTACGGGCACCCTGCACCTCGTCAGGGAAGGAGTCAAGCCCCTGCCTCTCAGCACTTCAGAAAAATATGTTTATCTCAGGAATTCATGAGGAGCAGAGATCTTTTGTATAAGTTCAGTTAATGTGGAGTGTAATAACGTGTACTAATCTTCAGGTGTCTATCTTTTGCATTCAAATTTGCCATTTCTGTCCTACTAGGAGCTGAACAGAACAAAGCCGCCCAGCCTCCATCTCAACAAGCCACTTATCAGTCTACTGGCACCCCTGTACCCCCTCAGGCTAGGGATCAATCCACTCCCAACCCCTCAACACCCACCAACGGCTCCACTCCCAACCCCTCGACACCCAAGAACGCCTCCACTCCCAACCCCTCGACACCCACCAATGGCTCCACTCCCACCCCCTCGACACCCACCAACGGCTCCACTCCCACCCCCTCGACACCCACCAACGGCTCCACTCCCAACCCCTCGACACCCACCAACGGCTCCACTCCCACCCCCTCGACACCCACCAACGGCTCCACTCCCACCCCCTCGACACCCACGAACGCCTCCACTCCCACCCCCTCGACACCCACCAACGGCTCCACTCCCACCCCCTCGACACCCACGAACGCCTCCACTCCCACCCCCTCGACACCCACGAACGCCTCCACTCCCACCCCCTCGACACCCACCAACGGCTCCACTCCCACCCCCTCGACACCCACCAACGGCTCCACTCCCACCCCCTCGACACCCACCAACGGCTCCACTCCCACCCCCTCGACACCCACCAACGGCTCCACTCCCAACCCCTCGACACCCACCAACGGCTCCACTCCCACCCCCTCGACACCCACCAACGGCTCCACTCCCACCCCCTCGACACCCACCAACGGCTCCACTCCCACCCCCTCGACACCCACCAACGGCTCCACTCCCACCCCCTCGACACCCACCAACGGCTCCACTCCCACCCCCTCGACACCCACCAACGGCTCCACTCCCACCCCCTCGACACCCACCAACGGCTCCACTCCCACCCCCTCGACACCCACCAACGGCTCCACTCCCACCCCCTCGACACCCACCAACGGCTCCACTCCCACCCCCTCGACACCCACGAACGCCTCCACTCCCACCCCCTCGACACCCACGAACGCCTCCACTCCCAACCCCTCGACACCCACGAACGCCTCCACTCCCACCCCCTCGACACCCACGAACGCCTCCACTCCCAACCCCTCGACACCCACGAACGCCTCCACTCCCACCCCCTCGACACCCACGAACGCCTCCACTCCCACCCCCTCGACACCCACGAACGCCTCCACTCCCAATCCCTCGACACCCACCAACGGCTCCACTCCCACCCCCTCGACACCCATCAACGGCTCCACTCCCACCCCCTCGACACCCACCAACGGCTCCACTCCCACCCCCTCGACACCCACCAACGGCTCCACTCCCACCCCCTCGACACCCACCAACGGCTCCACTCCCACCCCCTCGACACCCACCAACGGCTCCACTCCCACCCCCTCGACACCCACCAACGGCTCCACTCCCACCCCCTCGACACCCACCAACGCCTCCACTCCCAACCCCTCGACACCCACCAACGGCTCCACTCCCAACCCCTCGACACCCACCAACGGCTCCACTCCCAACCCCTCGACACCCACAAATGCCTCCACTCCCACCCCCTCGACACCCACAAATGCCTCCACTCCCAACCCCTCGACACCCACCAACGGCTCCACTCCCAACCCCTCGACACCCACCAACGGCTCCACTCCCAACCCCTCGACACCCACAAATGCCTCCACTCCCACCCCCTCGACACCCACAAATGCCTCCACTCCCAACCCCTCGACACCCACCAACGGCTCCACTCCCAACCCCTCGACACCCACCAACGGCTCCACTCCCAACCCCTCGACACCCACCAACGGCTCCACTCCCACCCCCTCGACATCCACCAATGTCTCCGCGGTGCCCCCTCAGGGCGGGAGTCAGCCTACGACAAACCAGTCTACATCTACTGTATCACCGACTTCTGGTAATAATGCCCACAACATTCAAGGAAATTATCCTCTTCCTCCTTGTAAACATCCAGGAAAGCTTTTGAGCAGGCACCCAAACCATTGCTGAGGTTGTAGGGAGCTTTCCAAACAACAACATTTGCTCAGCTCTAGAGCTTTCTCTAAAAGATTCAAATAGCAGAAACTAATAGTAAATGGAAAACTCAAAGAGGATACTTCCATGTGTCTGACCACCGAATTCCTCACTATGGCTTTCTTGCTCCCTCTCTTCCTCTGGGGGTCTCCTCTGCCTAAGTTTCTTTTAACTGCCAGCCCACTTTTATGAGCTCCAGGAGCAGAAAGGCCTATTTGCATTCATAGGGAATGAACATTTATGGGCATATATTTTGAAGAGGGAGAGGAAAAAAGCCATTAAGTGCATATTTACAAAACGCCAGGCTCAGTTCTTAGTTTTACTAATATTACCTCATGGGATCCTCTCAGTAACTCTGTGAGGCAAGTGCTAGGATCCCTATATTGCAGATGAGGAAAATGAGGGCAGTCAGATTTTGTGACTAGCCCAGGGTCAGATAGCTAACAATAAGCATCTGAGGCTGGATTTGAGATTAACCCTAAGAGGGTATAATGAGGAGAAAGGAGGGCATTTCTGTCCTTGCCTTGCCCCCACTCCCATCCCGAAGCTTTCTCTTTGAGCATGGGGCCTTTAGTTTTGGAGAAGGCCTGAACGGCCCCAGCAGGCTCTTCAAGTCCAAGACTCACCAAAGCTAGGGCCTGGACTACCACTTTCACCTTGTGCTGACAGGTCACAGGCCACACTGAGATTTGGGTTTTGGGGGAAAACTAATCTTCAGTGGTACCAGGGACAGAACCATTGTCTCTGGCACACTTTGGAGACAGCACCATCTCAAATGCCTTTCTCAATCTAGTTGTTTTTCAGTCATTTTTTTTCCCAGTCTTGCTTGAGTCTTTGTGATCCCATTTGGGGTTTTCTTGGTAAATATCTGCAGTGGTTTGCCATTTCCTTCTCCAGCTCATTTTACAGATGATCTAACAGACAAGCAGGGTTAAGTGTGCTAGTAAGTATCTGAGGTCACATTTGAATCCAGTCTTCCTGACTCCAAATCACTCTCTCCACTGTGCCTCTTTAAGGCCCTGAAGTGCAGCAACCAGGATGCTAATTCTGGCTCATTAACTGATTTGCTGTGTGATCTGGGCACATCCTCTACCGCCTCTGAACCATCCTCCTGAAGGTTTAGTGGGGCTTGTCCTGAGAGCTGGGGCAGAAGAGAGAGATGCCTAGAAACCAGGACTTAGAGTACTTTTAGGAGTCATCTAGTGCAATCAATTTATTTTCCAGAAGCCAGTCAAGGCCCAAAGAAGTCAAGCAGATTT
Organism: Sminthopsis crassicaudata; assembly: GCF_048593235.1. Classification (NCBI taxonomy): domain Eukaryota; kingdom Metazoa; phylum Chordata; class Mammalia; order Dasyuromorphia; family Dasyuridae; genus Sminthopsis; species Sminthopsis crassicaudata. The sequence continues at coordinate 334,171,021 of NC_133619.1, read as the reverse complement.
TCAAATGATACACAATGTCACTTCATGACAGTAAAGCCTAGAGCTCAGGTCCCCTCCATTTTATTCTGGTGTAATGATTTAGGATCACCTTGGAGGAGTCCCACCTACCTTGTCTCCAATAGGATTAGAGCTAGAAAGAATTTAGA